>NW_016158405.1:14942-88389 GCF_001687245.7 Rhagoletis zephyria | reverse complement strand
TTGAACCCCACAACCCACCCCTTGTGTGCGCTAATGGTCGTGTATATTTATGAGAAACTGTTCGTTTCGGGCCGTAGATCTTGCATAGAATAGTTCTCTGGAATTTAAGTATGTATAATAAAGAGAAAATTTGAAGTAGCTACTTACTTTTGGCAATTCTTTTTTATATGGAAAAAGTGCGTAACACAGTCAACAACAAAAAAAAATTACAAAAATTAACGGTAAGTGCTAACTACTTCTAAAGATGCTGGTTAAAAAGTTGGAAATTTTGGAGAATTTTCAAAATTTTTGCACAAAGTCTTTGTTTGTTAAGTAATCATAAAAAAATAATCAACTGTACATTAACTAAAGAAAAATAGCCAAAACTTGCTAAAATGCCCCGTCAGTATTTCCTCAAACACAAAATCTCGAAGTTGCAAGAAATCGCAAAATTTTGGGAAGTCCCTTTGCTGTTCTTTATCGCATATGAGGACGAATCTCCTCAAAGACATGGTTACGATCTTCGCTTATTGCTTTCCCTACAGGGTAACATATTTTTACAAATAATCGTATATTTCGACTTTTTACCCTCATATTCTCCAACCCTCCAACTCTGGCCAGCGGCAGCAACCATCATCCTATTATGTCTGTCTTGCCACTTTTGTTGTTCTGTTGCTTACACGCTGGCGACGCGCATTCAGTGATGCCAGACATTCTCTGTTAAAAATCCCACGAAAATGGGGAAAAAATCCCTCAATTACCCACAGCTTAAAAATGTATCCCACANGAAGATTCTTTCTTACTCAGTGCTTGAATTGGTTATCGTAAGAAATTTTTCGAAATTGTCCTTATACTTTTTAACAATTATATACCNGAATTGTTTTTAACAATTATATACCATTTCACTCCACATCACATCTTCAGAACGATTAATTACGTAAGAATGTCGAATATTCTTGAATTTTGATCAATTATGCAACAATAACTGCGTCAAAAGAAAATCCCTTATTTATATGAAGTGTCCCTTTTTTCCCTTTTAATAATTTTTGATGCAAAATATCCCTCAAATAGGGAAATTACCCACAATCTGGCATCACTGCATTCAATAAGATTTGCGTTCGTGTATTTTAGAAGTGGGGCGGAGCANCATTGTAAGTGGAATTTGTCTGCTTCAATTAAAAGGATTGCAAATTTCATATCGAGCACATTGCAGTCATTTAATTAGCCAACTTCTTTGTTCGCTCTTCGTGGTGTTATTATATTTACATTTTTTTTTTTGTTTTTTTATTCGAGCAGTGCATACACTTGCAAACAATTTTATTGTAGCTGTTTTTAAATGTAAGTGCATACAGTGACTCAAACAGGTGACTATTATCCACGTTTTCGCAGTAGTTTATCTAAGCTTTCTTAATCTCGGGCTTATACATTCCAATTCCAATCTTATACAATTCTCAGTTGGAGGCTAAGATTTTGCTCCTGACCGTAATAAAAAGACATCTGCTCGAAACCATAGGATCAAAGAGCTTAGTATGAGTAGGGGCCGGTACCAATAACTACGCCGGTCTTTCTGCGTCTAGGTTAGGTTAGGTTAGGACGGCGCGTACGAATAACTCGTACTTCCACTCGGAGGCAGAGAGACTCGTTGTGAATGCCGTCTGTGAGTGCCAGGAGGAGGTACATCCTTTCAACCGAGGTTAATCCATAATGTCAGTATAAAGTCGGTCAAACCATTTACTATCGTGGGTGAAGCCGTGGATATTCGATATTTTCACCTCCGCTATCTCGCCCAAGCTATTAAAAAGCGAGATACCAAANAGGTACATCCTCTCAACCGAGGTTAATCCATAATGTCAGTATAAAGTCGGTCAAACCATTTACTATCGTGGGTGAAGCCGTGGATATTCGATATTTTCACCTCCGCTATCTCGCCCAAGCTATTAAAAAGCGAGATACCAAATGCTTGAAACGTCTTGTCTGGAGATTTGGGCATTGACATAAGAAGTGGTGCATCGATTCTCTTTATCCTCATCCCGACAACTTCTGCAGAGGTAGCTTGTTGGTATACGCTATCGATAGGGTATTGGTCTATAGCACAGTGCCCTGTGATGACACCGGTAAGAGCCCTAACTGCAGATGTGTCAATAGTTCCTCATTACGACTCTTACTGAGTCACGGCCACAAATNCACCGGTAAGAGCCCTAACTGCAGATGTGTTTAATGTGTCAATAGTTCCTCATTACGACTCTTACTGAGTCACGGCCACAAATATCTTAAGGCCTCACAGTGACCTTCTAGTTGTACGCTGGAAAATCTGGTATGTAGTAGATATCGGAAGATCTCTACGATCTTCGAACCTCTAGAAGCTTACACCTCCATTTGGATGTGACTACGCATATTTAGTTTCGCAGAATATCCTTTCACAAGTTGTTCACTAATCGTACAAGCTGTGATGTGAAACCCCAGCCAAATCACCAACATCTTCTAACGCTGCCAAATTTACAAAGAACGTTTAAGTATGAAGTGGTCTATAATTGATTTCAAAGAAACGCAAAAGCAGCAGAAAACCTTACAACTTTTTCCGGTCTTTTTGAACTCCATCGACAACTGTTGGCGGACGAAGTATTTTTAAGTTCACCATCAGAAAGCAACTTAAGCGCGCTCATTTTCTGCCTGACCGAGCGTACATACTAGGGTGTTCGATCATTCACCTTTTTTCGAGTTATTCGAAAAATGGCAATTTAAAAAAATCGAGAACCGGACTTTCAAATTCTCTTTAGGACAACTTGCTGTTAGTCAGAATTATGACCAAAATTACAAATGACTGCTTAAAATTAGTACATTTAGCTTTAATTTGGAAGTCAGTAAGGCAAAATAAGTTCAAAGTAATTGGATTAAAAGTAAAACAAACAATTTGTTGGAAAAAATTCACGCTTAATGGCGTTCGCCGATCTTGTTAAAATAACGAGAAAAACTCGGAGCACGTATGTAGAACCGACTGTCTTGGTAATGAGAATACACCATCCGCTGAACCAGGCCGACTATTCAAATATAGTTTATTATATACATGCCATTCATCTACAATCAATCAAAACCTTCGGCAACTTTTAGATTTTGAATTACATCATCGGAGACCAACGCCACCCATCGCAGACGAAGAGCTTCGTAAGCCTCGCTATACTTTGACCCAACTCCATTCGAGATAGATACTCTAGCAGCTTAAACTGTTCAGTCCAATTTGAATAAGATGACTCGACGAAACTAACGAAATTTTTAAGGACTGTGTCGAATAAAATTGTCCGGCACAAAAATAACCAGTTGTCCAGTTTAAAAAAAGAGGAGTATTTAATGTTTAAAAGTAACCACAAATTTACATAAAGTAGTAAAAAAACAAGAGCTATTATTTTTGAATAAGAAATTTTGATTCCCCAGAACCCCGCCAATTAGCATTTTTATAGTAGTGTCTAATACCCTCACATCTACTTTCTTTTAAACTCTTGACGGGATTTAGTCACATATTTTGTGGCCTTCATTTCGTATTCAACGAGAGCCCAGTTTCTTTCATTCGGCCATGGTTTGGGACAGTTTGGTCGATTAACTTCTTTTGGAGCCCAATTTACATTATTCGTTTAAGGCATTCTAAACCTGATGTGCCCAAGTGACTTGAATCGGGGTCAAGCCAAACGCAGTGAATACTTTATGTAAGCGGGCTGCCAAACAAGGTTTTCTCTGGAATTGTTGTAATTTTTTATTCTCTCAGGTTTTCTTCTGCATTTGCTAGAGAATCGCCTGTAAGAAATTTTTAATAACCCAAAAGAATTGGTTGACGGGCAATTTTATTCGGCGCAATCCTTATATACCCACTCACATCAGTTTATCCAACATCCCTCTCCCTAAGGTCCAAAAGCCGTCAGATTTGGACTTTTCCTGAGCCCGCCGTTAGATAAGAACGAAAAAAAAAACAAATAGTCGGTGCACTAATTTCAGTTTCAGTTCCATTCTCAATAAAATATATATATATAATGTTTAGATGCTGGTACATAAATAAACTAGGTGAACGTTTATTCTAAAAATATCAAAAGAACGGTTTGGAAAAATCGAGTCTATCACCCTAATAAATAGGTATCGCCGTACTTATAATTCAGTAAAGGCTATCGCTCGTATCAGAGTATCATTTACTCGCGAACAAGTCGTGGTGTCTTTCCTGTTCCATTTCCTCTGCAATCCTCTTTTGCTATGTCGATATGTACGTTATTTTCTTCCTTATTTTATTTTTCTCTACTCCTCCCCGATCCCTTTCTTGAAAAGGCTACTCATCGGGGCAGTACTGTTGACCAACTACTTACTACACATTGCACGTGTCGTAACGTTCGCTGTCTTTTCTCCGTGCCATCTCTATTTTGTGGCACTTCTTCCTTTGTCTGGCTGACTGGTATCTCGTGCGCTCGCTGTTGACTGGCAGACAGAACGACAGACAGACAACAACATTGCGTGTCACTTTAAGGTTGTTAGGTGGTGGTTGTTGTCTTTTGTTACCTTGTTGACTAGGTGACTTGGCTGCTTGACGTTTCAGCCAACTGACTGGTTGACTGGATGATTGGCTATCGCTGTGCTGTTGTGCTTGTTGCCTGTCGCGCGCGTTTGTTGTCTTCTGAACTTGTTGTGTCAACATAGCTAAAAACTGAATGCCAAAGAAATGGACAATACCAACAAACAAATATTGGCATGCACAACAAAAAAAGAATTGAAAAATAAAAGTATCAAAAAACTTGAAAAGTTGCATGTCCGAAGAATACTCGGAGATGGAGTAGGGCACTGCTCGTGTTCAAATATATTTGAATTATTTGCATGTATGCATGTACAAATTTAATATGTATGTACCCTGTGGGGAAAATCTCTAGTTCTCAATTGGTGCGCTTCTAGTACATTTAGACCCAGTACTGGTTCGCGATAAATCTCTTTTGCATGCAAACAATTGGCGAATTTAACATGGCGATGTCCTAGGAAGTGTCAATTTCCCCCCCGCTGCATCCCTTTTTCGATAGTTCCGAACTAGGCCTAAATTCTATAGTTCTGAACCACTTCTAAAAACAACAAACGAAAGAAATAAGTATCATGATTTTTCAAACTTTTCGGTTCTTCAGTGTGTACGACTTTAAATTATTTTCAAGGAAATTTGAACTTAAATTTGTTTGAATGATTGTAAGAAATGTACGTTTACATACCTTTGGCTCTAGCTGAGTTTGCAGAGATGCTTGCTGTTGTTGGTTAGATTAGAAGGTCCCAAGACGTTAAATGTTACCGCAAATTTTTGGTTTGCATTACCAAGCTATAAAAAGCATCTGGAAAGTGCCGAATGGAAGCCTATTTGAACGAAAAAGCCGCCAAACACATATCTATGTAAAGTAAACAAGCCCCCGCTGCATACCCTTTTCGATAGCTCCGAACTAAATATGTAGTTCTAAATTCGACAGATAAGATCTAGTTCGTTCTGCATCCTTTTTACGATAGTTCTGTACCAGTTCTAAATTCGTCATCTTAGATATACATATATTTCTAATGAAAAAAGTAAAAAAAAAATAGTTTTTGAAAAGTACCACATTTCAATTGTTTTGATGGTGGGGATCTAGTTACTATCGTACTGGTTCGTTTTTGACGATAGAGATCTATTACGGAACTAGAAATTTGATTCACTAATTCGCGGTTTCCTTGCAGGGTATGTACATACTATGTCCATATGAAAATACAAAGAGTGCCTAAGGTTATTTGCTGCGGCAACCTCTATGGAGAAGTCAGTCTGTCTGTCATGCGGCACGAATGCTCTTTAGCTATAGTAAAATTTGTAGTATACTACACTCCTAGCCGCGGAACAACATTTTGCTTGTAAATCTTTGCAAATAAGCCATTAGCATGAATGAGCGTTTGACCGCGACAAACTACAAATTTTGACGTGCATATGTGCATAGCAGGGTTGTTGCGAATATTATTCCGAAATAAAAGTCTTTTCCGGATAATAAACAAACTGCCGTCTAAACGAGGAAAGCCACATATTGAAAAATATTTCAACAAAAAATGATAATTATTTGCCATAGAACAAACCTTTTGTCAGGTATATGCATTTCTTAAGTATTGAATTATAAAAAAAATATAAATAGAGGTCGTTCGTTATTTCTGTTTAAAACCTATTTCAGTCCTCTTTCATATGATACCACATTTAATTTAATTTAATTTTTAGAGGCCGTTTGTTTATTATCCGGAAAGGACTTTTATTTTGGAAAAATATTCGCAACAACCCTGGTGCATAGGTATGCGAATGCACAGTGTAATTAACCCTTTTCGTTTACCAATATCGTGACAGTGTTTTTTGTTGCTGGCTAAACAAGGTTGTTGAAAAAGGTTATAGTTAGAATCATTTACATTTTGGAACTTATTTACGAAGCTAAAAAGGTTAGGTAACTTTATTGCGAAAAATTTAGTTTTACCCCTGCTGTTTTCTATTTCCGCAGCATTGAGATCGACCAGGTTATCGGGTCCTTTGAAGGTATCCTCAAAAGCGATATACACATATATTTTATAAAATCGGATTAAAATAAATAAATTTTCTTTAAGTAAATCATTGCCGGAAAATAGGTAAAAATTTTAAGTTAATGAAATGTCTCATTAATGCTAAGTTTTATATTTCACAACAAATTAACGAAATTAAAAGTTGTATTTGTCCGTAAAGTGCGTGAATTTTCGTCCACCAAATTCTCTGAGTTCAGACCGATAAGACTCGTTCTTTTTACTGAAGCCACTGGAGGGCATATTAGACACCATATCTCGGAAATAATGGCTTCGAAGCTTTCATCTATACAACACGTATATAAGTAACAAAGGAAAGGAGTATCTGCATGTAAGAAAGATGGCATGACTCCAATAAAGCACGCCAGTCGTTTCTTTTATGTGGCAACTGAGGCCAAATGGAAATGGCAAGTGAAGCCATGTCCTTCTTCTCCTGGTCTTTCTAACGCAGTGGGTGCTTCAATCTTTTTCTGCAACCACCAACTGGTTCCGATTTATATATTTTCGGAATTGGAGCGTCTGTGCCCCTTCGAATGACATGGCCGAGCCAGCGGAGCCGCTGTATTCTAATCGGCTGCACTATGTCTACAGCGTTGTAATGTTCATACATCTAATCGTTCCGTCGTGTGCGGTACTCGCGGTCGCCAATGCGCCTAGGCACATAAATCTTCCGCCCAATCTTTCTCTCGAACACTCCCAAGACCTGCCTCATCAGATGTTTTCATTGTCCATGCTTCTGCGCCATATACCAGCACGGGCATGATGAGTGACTTATAGAGTGTGATTTTTGTACGTCGAGAGACTTTACTTGTGAATTATCCACCCAAGTAAAAGTAGCACTTGTTGGCAAGAGTAATTCTGCGTTGGACTTCGATGCTAACATTATTATCGGTGTTAATGCTTTTTCGCAAGTCAACAAAATTCTCTACTTTCTCGAAATTATACCTGCCAGTAGTGACGTGAGTGCCAAGACGTGAATGCGCTGACTGTTTGTTTGATGACAGGAGATACTTCGTCTTGTCCTCGTTGACCACCAGACCCAATCGCTTATCGCATTCCAGGCAGAATAGACTTCGCGGTTCTTGTTACTGATGATGTCGATGTGTTGGTAGCAAACGGCTCTTACAGGTCTTTCCCAATTCTGACGGAGCCGATGGTATTGCTCAACGTCATTTTCGCAGGGATACCGAATTCCAACATCGCCGCGTATAGGCAACTCTTTTTATTGCTGTCAAAAGCGGCTTTGAAGTCGATAAATAGGTGGTGAGTGTAGATGCTTTTCTTGCCGATATTTTTCCAAATTTGGCGTATAGTGAATGCCTAGTCTATGGTGGATTTGCCGGACACGTGCAATAATGTTAATGGAATTAATGTCACTGACATTAATACGCAATTGAAAATTGAATTAATGCCTGAAATACTAAAAAGCTTGCAAGCTTTACGGTGACGTAATAAGGCGCAGCGGAAATAAAGTCAATGGACACTATTTCTTATCGCCCATAGACAATTGTATTACCTTTTCGAAAGCGCAGTAAAATCCATGGAATTATTCATCTATCAAAAAAATATTCACAAAATACACTTCTAACATACTACATACTATAAACAAGGTAGCTTTAAAAGTGCATAACACCATGGTGATCAGCGTCCGCGCGGCGAGCTACCCCGCGTCGCGTCGCGCAGTGCGCGCATCTTTTAGCCTATGCTTAGAAGGCTGATCCCGCGGTAGTTGGATCTTGTGGATTGGGCAGAGCACATTTAAATTCCAGTCGTAGGGCATGCCTTCATCTGACCATATTCTGCGTTCATGTGACCATTGATGCCTGCACCTTATCAACTGCTCGCCTCCGTACTTGAATAGCTCAGCTGGCAGGCTGTCAGCTCTGGAAGATTTGTTGGTTTTCAAGCGCGCTATTGCTATTCGTACTTCGTCATAGTCGGGCGGTGGAACATCGACTCCATCATCATCGACTGGCGGATCTGGTTCGTCTTCTCCAAAACTTTCAGTACTCCTACCATTCAGTAGGCTGGAAAAGTGTTATAAAGTGTATAATTTAAGTAAGTTCTGCACGTCAGTCACTAAGTCGCCATTATTGCTCTTAGGTGAGTTCGCCCTAGTCTTGAAACCTTCCGAAATTCGCCAGCTCTCTGGTGAAATTTTCGCGCGCTTTTCCTGCCGGCCAGCGTTTCAAGCTCTTTGTTCTAACGTATTTAGGCCTCCCTCTTCTTATTGTGGCAAATACGTCGCGCTTAACTCCCTATAGCGGCCCCACTTAGCAGGCGTTTCGCCCAATCGCAGCGTGGCCCTGTAGGCGGCATCTTTTTTCTCTGCAGCTTCTTCGACAGTCCTCATCGTACCAAATCCGACCACTTCTTTGGCGGCGGTACTTAAAGAACGGGAATGTGGTTCCACTGCTCACATATGTCGGTTTGTTGAAGAGTGCTCTCTGAGAGCAGGTAGGAGAGTCGAGTAGCGAACGCAGTGGCCGTCTGTTGGGACTTCAGCTTTACGACTTTAAGCTTTCCTTGCATTTTTGGATGCACATTTTTTGGCTGTACGTCTAAAACACTGGAGGCGCGCCTTGCGTCTATCACAACATGATCGATTTGTTTTCTCGTTTTTCAATCCGGAGATAGCCACGTAGTTTTTAGGCTTCAACCTTGTACTGTATTTATATTTCCATGTTCCGGGCCCCGGCGAAGTCGTTAAGCCTCAATCCGTTGTCAAATGTTTCATCGTGAAGGCTGGATTTTCCGACGGTGGTTCCAAATACTGCATATTACCATGTTCCGGGCCCCGGCGAAGTCGTTAAGCCTCAGTCCGTTATCGGACGTTTCGTCGTGGAGGCTGAATTTTGATATCCTGGTGGCGACATCGCTCGTATATGTGCTCCAAGCGCTAATAGAAGCTATCCTTGGACACTTTTCCTTCTCTTCTGTCGGGGCGCGGGCGCAAATTAGCGGGATGTTAAAGAATATTACTTTTATTCGAATTGTGGCAAGACGTTCATCCACCGGGGTAAATGACAGTACTCGGGGCGGAATCTCTCTCCTACCAAAATCCTTACGAGGACATCAACCAGCCGAGCAGAGGCACCTTCCCCATTAAGGGTCGGACATTCCAGGTGCATGCCCTTATATCGTAGTCCTTTTAACGTTTGCAATGGTCGTCATCAACTACGACAGACACTGCATTTATGTATACTACATTCTATCTCGATTCGTTTTGGCTGTTACAAACAACTGTTATGTGAACAAAGTTATGGTACCCTTGTACGCAAATGAAAAACTTGGTATTTAACGTTTATTTTCGGTCCCTGCTCTGAAGAAATTCAATTTTATACAAGTGCTACTCGATATTATTTTATTTTTAAGGAAGCGATGTATGTATATAGTTAAATAGAAATACGACATAATATATTTGATAACAAAATCAATAAGGAATCAATTTTTTGTTTTGTTTTTTACTTTACAGAAGTTTCTTCACTGACCGAGCTTGCTGCTCGCTGTGTCGCCTCCTACATACCTTTCGAACTGGTTGAACACGTTTATCCGCCCGTACCGGAGCAACTGCAGCTGCGTATAGCGTTTTGGAGTTTTCCGGACAATGAGGAGGATATACGCCTCTATTCGTGCTTAGCTAATAGTTCAGCTGACGAATTTAACCGCGGCGATCAATTGTTCAAGACGCGCGCCGTGAAAGACACACTACAAATTGGTTTGTTTATTGCATACAGCAACAACAAGATGCGAATATTGAATACTATATATACGTTTATTAACGTCCACTTTTCTTGTAGGTTTTCATTTGTCCGCCACAGTAGTTGGACAAACACCACGTGCCCACTTCAATGTGGCCGTTACCTTCGATCGTAGGCGCATCTCGTCGTGCAACTGCACCTGCACTTCGCCCGCCTACTGGTGCTCGCACGTGGTCGCCGTTTGTTTACATAGAATTCATAATGTAAGTCAATTTGTAGAATGCACACACATTTTTATGCTTATAATGAATATCTTTCTTTTTAACTATTTCACTTGTGCACACAGCCCCTAGAAGTATGTTTACGTGCACCGGTCTCCGAATCTTTGACGCGTCTACAACGTGATCAACTGCAGAAATTCGCGCAATATTTAATCAGCGAATTACCTCAACAAATTTTACCAACTGCGCAGCGTTTGCTCGATGAGCTGCTCAGCTCACAGCCCACTGCCATCAATACGGTGTGTGGTGCGCCTGATCCGACAGCTGGTGCTTCTGTTCACGATCAGACTAGTTGGTATTTGGACGAGAAGACGTTGCATGCTAATATTAAGCGTATTTTAATTAAATTTTGCCTACCGGCGCCAATAGTTTTTAGGTAAGTCATAAACAATACAACTTTTATTTTTATTATTTTCCTTCACCGTTTTCATTGAATTTCTTTTGTTTTCTTACGCAGCGATGTAAATTATTTAACAAACTCTGCTCCACCGGCTGCTGCCGAATGGAGTTCTCTGTTGCGTCCTTTACGTGGTCGTGAGCCGGAGGGCATGTGGAATCTATTGTCGATTGTACGTGAAATGTATAGACGTTGTGATCGCAATGCTGTCCGTCTTCTGGAGATCATCACCGAGGAATGCATGGTGTGCGATCAAATATTGATATGGTGGTTCCAAACGAAATTGTCTCTGATGATGGGCTCACACGGGCATAGCGGTGGCAAGCACTCGAATACGCATTCGAATTCAACAGCTCTGCAGCATGCATGTAGCTCATTGTGTGACGAAATTGTGGTTTTATGGCGATTGGCAGCGCTAAATCCCGGCTTGGCGCCTGATGAGCGCGATATGCTGCATGCACAATTTACTGCGTGGCATCTTAAGATACTCGATCGCGTAGTAAAGTGTCGCATGATGCCGCCATCGTATAGCAATAAACATCAACAGAATTCAAGGTAAAAGAATATGACGCAATTTCACGGGAGTTCTTTCGTCCGAAGTTCTTGTCCTTTTATATATATATATATATATATACCAATCATTATCCTTATTTCAATTCCCAACTTCATCCCAACAGATAGCGATCCGTGTTTTTACCCCTATCCGTTTCTTCACCTCGGTCCGTCTCACACTTAATTTTTTTATCGTTTTCTCCATTGTAACTTTTCGGGTGATCCTCATCCTTGGGGAACGTACCTATACTACGTGGCAAAATACCACCCTTGGTCACAATGAGGGGCGGGGGCGTAGGTTTTTATCACGTAGTCAATATCCTCTAACCAAATCTAACGTTTTTTCGAGTTGCATTCCCATATGGCGCCTGGCGCTTTTTAAACCCATTGTTTGTTTTTGTTAATTAAGTTCTGCTTACGATATATTTTGACATATAGACACAAATACATATAAGCCAAATACATTTTTTTTTACTTTTTGTTAACAAGAAAAGATTCAGAACCATATTTATTAATTACTACGTGAAAACTGTAGGGGGAGGGGGTCTTGGAATATACTACGCGTGATCACCGAGGAGGGAGTGGGGGGTTAAAAATTGCATATGGGTACGTTCCCTTAATCCCTAACCTGCTCTACATATTTGCCAAAATTTATGTTTAGGTCTTCACATCCTTTCTTCATTTTATCCAAGAACGAAACAAATACCTTCTTTAAATACCTCCTTTTCAGATCTGATGCCGAGATGTTTATTGGTTTCAAGCCAGCCATTGAAGCATGTTATTTGGACTGGGAGGAGTATCCCATTGCGGGAATCACACATACACACGATACCAATCCCATATACTATTCGCCCTTCACTTGTTTCAAGCACACTGATTCGAAAAGTGAAACGAATAGTGGTCAGCTGAATGCCACGCAAGCAGTAATGGCCAACAACAAACATTACAACTACATCAGTTCATCTACAGATCACGGGATGCATGCAGCGTTTAAGCAACGGCACGAGCGCCCGTTCCGTGAACGATTCTACATTTCGTCCAGCAACAACTCGAGCAACTCTTCAAGCGACAGCGTACATGCGCGTCTACATCAAGGACTTGGCTCCGGTGGAATGGCAGGCGCTGCAGCTGGCATTATCCCTATAGTTACTGACGGTTCGTCGAGCAAAGCAGGCGCTAGCAGCAATCTAGGTAACGTGGAAGGCAGTGGCTTACGTACAGATGCTGGACCAAGTGGAAGTGGGCATGGTGGAGGCGTTCCTGGCGGTGGCGTTACCATCACCAGCATAAGCGGGCCATCTGCTATTGCTGATTTGCCACGCCTACCCATGAGCAGTGTTTCCGGCGGTGGTGGGGGCAGCGGCGTAGGTGGCGGGGGTGGTGATGGCAATCGTTCTAGCGCAAGCAGTGAAGGATTTTGCGAGAATGAAGACTTTGGCGGCGATAGCAGTAGTAATAATCTCTGTGCCGAGGGTGGGCAAACACTGGAGCCGGCTCATGCGGCCGCAGTAGGTGTCGGCGGCGGTAATGTGAGTATGGCCATGCGTTTGGAGGATGTAGATGCACAGCGTGGCTTCGAAGCACTGAGTACGATTGTTGTAAGCGACGTTCCGACGGCCTTGGGAGCCGTTGGTCCCAGTGGTGTATCTTCATATCAAACAACCACATCTCTGTCGTCCGACACCTCGTCATCCACCTCAAGCTCCTCGTCGAAATCATCATCGTCATCGATGTTAATGGGCGCAGCTGGCATAGATACCACACCCGAAATGATAGCGAAAAGTAAAAGCAATATAATGACAGTGGTGGACGTCCGACGCATGTCAAAGGATGAGTCCTTCTCTTCATCCAGCGATGAGTTTACCACACAAGACTTGCCCACTGTGGTCAAACCAGAGGAACTAATACCTGTGGCTAGTACATCTGCTGCAGCAGCGGCGGCAGCAGCTGCGGCATCGGTGTCGGCACCATCTTCCACGTCGACTTCCACACCTGTATCAGCTAATAAACAATCGCCAACCGCCAATAACTCCCACGCAGCAGCAGCTGCAGTTGGCAATCAACTGGCGCCATCGACATCGGCCCCTGCAACTCAGCATACGGCAGCAGCCGCAAATGAAAAGCCGCACATATTCTCAAATGTCCGTCCCACTGAGGACGCATGGGATATACTGTTGGCGCGTGCCGAGGGTCTGCATGCACACGGGCATGGGCGAGAGGCATGCATATTGGCGGTACGTCTGGCGGAAGAGATGTTGGCGAATCCACCTAATTTAATGGTGGAACTACCACAAATGCCGAAGCGTAAAGGCAAAAATAAGAATATCAATCCCATCTCACATCACCTTACCGTCCTGGCATCTTCTACCCTGTCAAAATGTGCGTTCTTATGCACTGTGTTGTCGGAGAATTCGGAGCATTTTCACATCGCATTCAGGATCTGTTTATTCGCATTGGAAATGCCACGTCCGCCAGCCAGCACAAAACCATTGGAAGTCAAACTGGCCAACCAGGAGGCAGATATACTCACTTTGCTAAAGAAAATACCCCTCAACGAGCCCGAGCTGCAGGTTATACGCGAACGCGCTGAATGTCTACGCAGCGGTACATTCAAGACGCGTGGTGAGGCATTGTTGCCAATCAACTTGGCTACATTTATCTTCGATGCACTTGTTATGCCACTGCTAACAGTTAAAGAGCAACGCAATCGCTTCATGAGCATGATGTATCGGCTGCCTTCCGATGAGAATTTGGGGTTCGAGGCAGCCGTAGCCGCATTGGGACTGAAAGCCAACGTTTCGGAGGCAGAGCATCCGCTGCTGTGTGAAGGCACACGGCGTCAACGTGGAGAATTGGCACTTAGCCTGCTCTGCTATTACAAGGACGAACCGCGTAAAATTGCTAAGATCATGGAGAAACTATTAGACCGCGAAATACATGTTTTGCTGAAATCTCCGTTGCTGCCAGCCTATTACTCGAGCAACCCGCCCGTGCGCACGGCCGCATCGTCTATGTCGCGGCGGGAGGAACATGAGTACGCTACCGCCATGAATGGCGGCGCACATAATCCCAATCTCAATGACATGTTCCCCTCGGACTATGGCTCTGTGGGCGGAAATAGCCGTCCTCATAGTTCCACCAGCGCTGAGTTAGAGGTAGGCATGGGTACATTAAGCGTCTCTTCGTCCCAAGGTGGCGGAAGTGGCACACTTACTGGCGCCGCTAGCAGTAATCCAACAATGACCGGGCCGGGTGGTCAAACAAACGTCGCAGGCGGCGCTACCAGTCGTTCCAAGGATAGCCGTTACAAGGGCAAACGGGCATATCCTTCAATACCCAATCAACCGTCGGAAGCCAGCGCACATTTCATGTTCGAGTTAGCTAAGAATTTACTAATAAAAGCCGGCGGGAACTCGTCGACGTCACTTTTCACGCAAGCTACCACAAATCACAATCACCATGGACCGCATCGTGCGCTGCATATGTGCGCCTTTCAGCTGGGTCTGTACGCGCTCGGCTTACACAACTGGGTCAGCCCCAACTGGCTGTCGCGCACCTATTCCTCGCACGTATCCTGGATTCTTGGCCAAGCAATGGAAATCGGTGCACCGGCCATTAGTTTTCTTATTGACACATGGGAAGGCCATTTAACGCCGCCCGAGGCAGCTGGAATGGCTGATCGCGCATCCCGTGGCTGGGACAACAATATGGTTTATCCGGCGGCTGAGCTCGCGCTTTCCGTGCTGCCACATGCAGCCGCACTCAATCCCAACGAAATCCAAAGGGCCATACTGCAATGCAAAGAACAGAGCGACCACATGCTTGAGCGCGCCTGCATCACCGTCGAAAATGCAGCCAAAGGTGGAGGAGTTTATCCGGAAGTGCTGTTCCAAGTAGCGCGTTACTGGTACGAGTTGTACGGCCACAATACACCGAACAATGAACATGAACAGCACGACGATCACCTGGATCATTCTGCCGTGAGCCTCAGTGCGCTGATCGAATCACATCAGCACCACGAAATGCAACAGCAAATGCAGGCACAAGTGCAGGCACAGCAACAGCAGCCACCTGGCGGTATGGTTGGCCCACCGCCGGTCATGCCAACAGGACCACCGGGTGGCCCTAATGCGCCCGGACAGCCAAGTCAAGTCGTCGTCACCACAGCGCCGCAACCCTTCCAACAAGGTGTTGCCACACTGGCGTCCATTGGCTTGCCACCGTACCCGCCGTATAGTTTCTGCCAAAACCTTTACCATCACAACATCACCACCTATCCGGGTAATCAGATGCAAATGTACATCTCTGCCGGCCCACCGCCACCGCAAGCATATCCGGGCTACCCGCCACCACCAACACAACAACAGAATGCGCCACCCTTACAGCCAGCGGGCGCTGCTCAGCCACCCTCGCCGTATGTGCACCAATCGTCAGCACCCAGCGGCGGATTTCCACCACAAATGCAACCACAGCAATTACCACCGCAAGCATACCAGGCGTTGCAATGCGGCGCTGCGGGTGCGCCACCAACGGGCTTCCCACCACAACCTGGCCAAGGTGGACCACCGCAAATGCCGCCGCAAAATATGCAGCAAGTTGCTGCAGCTGCCGCGTACTATGCCCAGCCACCGCACCAACAAGGACCGCCGCAACATCCATCACAGGCAGCCGCAGCGGCTAGCGTGGCCATGGCACAGCACCAAATGCGGCAACAGCAGCAGCAGGTTGTCTATCCGCCGTTCGTGCAAGCACAGCAGGTGCAACAGGCGCCGCCAGTGCATGCATCACCACCACAGCCGCCTGTACGCCAACGACATCCGCATCAATTCACGTAAGTAGAGATGGAATTTGTAACAGCTGTCAGTAGTTTGCCTAGCATCAGTCTGTCTAGGTTAGGGAACAAAACCAGAATAGTTGATTGTGTGAAGTTAGAGCACAAAATCCACAGGCTAAATGGTATTATAACTGACGCCTTCAACTCCAGCTGCCCTGTAACGAAATCGAAGGTGAGATCGAAGCAGCCTTGGTAAGAAAGCAGGGGCGCGGACTTTTAACAAAGAAAATCTCACAGAGTGTAAGGATGAGAATTCATTTAGGCTGACGAAGTATGTTAAAAGGTTAGGTAGGCCAAGATAAGTAATTCCAAAACCTTGTGTGCGGGTATTAACGAAATACCCCTGCAGATGTAAGACTTCACAAAGCCTTAGTCAGAGGAACCATAGAAGCCAAGTCAGAAATGAGGTCACCTATATAGGTAATGAAAAAGGGAGGGCACGGGTTCTGCCACACTTCGTAAACATGGAAAACAGTCGGTCTATATCACTTTCCTGAAAAGTCTGCATACCAAAAGTTAGTAGAACACACTTTTGCCTAGTTAAATCATTGAGGCCGATAATTAACCACGTTTATACTGAAAGCAATGGAGAAGATTATTGACAAAGAAATAAAATCTTACATTCTGAATCAGGTTCATTTGCATTGCAAATATCACGCTCTGTTCGCGTTGACTGTGAAGGTACAGAGTGCTATTTAGTGTGGAGAAACAGTGCGATGCGCTTTCCCCGACATTTCTTCGGCAATACATTTTTTGTTTAGGCATCTGTGGCGCATTAGATAATCGAAATATGCAGCCAATTATGCGCAAGTAGCTACTAGCTAAGCTGCTTTAAACAAGAATAGCTGAAACTGCATTTGGGAAGAACACAGCGGTGCCAACGAGGAAGTAGCAAAACTCTAATCTAATACTGTGCTTCAAACTTTGCGGAAGGCTAGTGTTGGCGCTACCATATTCACTTATGCCGCGCAAGCGTCTAGCCGGCAAGTCTTAGGCGTGCAGCCCGAGGAAAGTGAGATGGAGCTACATACATGAGAATACGACCGATAGTGATTTATGGGGCGGTTGCTTGAGTGTTGAGAACTACGTAAGCCACGGTGAGAGAGGATTTTACCAAACTTCAACGTCTAGCGCAGGGCTGGCGAACCTCAGGCACGCCACAAAATAATTTGGGAACGGTGTTAATGGAGGACCCAATTCCTCAATTACTAAGAGTAAGTAGTATTTACTACTTTATCGACACAATTTCTTTTTTTCGGTTAAATTGGAGATCAAAGCAAATTACAAAGAATCAGTTTATTTTATTTTCAAACCGCACTAGAAGAAAAAGTCTAACTCATTCACACGACAGCCGGTTCTACGTACCGGAATAACTCGGGTTTTACCCGACCAAGGGGTGTTATTTCGGCGATCTAACCCCGTTTAAGTCGGCGAAGTGTCTCAGAAGTTGTTCGTCCATAGGGCTACATTGGCTACGCATTCTTCTGCTCAGGGCTGGCATCGAGTCAAACCCAGGGCCAAAAACTTATACCTGCTGTGTATGCCAAGACGACACCACAAAGACGCCTAACCTTAGTCAAGTACAATGCTTGCGACGGGTGGAGTCACCTCAGAGTCTGCTCAGGACTACGGAACCATCGGCAGTGGACCACATAATTTGTGCCCCCCTCTTGCTCCAACAGAGCAGCCTTCACGGCTAACCCCAGTCCACCTGAGCAGTTCAACAAAAACACCACAGCACCACACCACAACCACGACAGACCACACAACAGACACAACCACATAACCACCCACACGCCGCCGCCAAAACTCCTGGTTCCTCCTACAATCTGCACGATATGTCAGACAAGGATATTCCGTAACGTGACATCAGTCAAGTGCAACATCTGCCTTGGCTGGTGCCACTTTAGGGCATGTTCAGGTCTGCGCGCCACGCGAGATTGGACGAGGAACTTCGAAGGCCCGTGTTGCGCCGCTCGTTCGCAAACCCCAATTGCGGCGCCACCCACGACCACCACAGGGCGACGGTTACACAGCAGGAGGTTCCACAGCAGCGCACACAGCCAATGGCGGCAAAGCCACACACACCCCCTAACACCCCGCATAACAACACGTCTCCCGAACCACATGAAGCTCCTTCAATTTAACTGTAACGGACTTCAGAGCAAGACGAGGAGATAACCGTCTTCATGGGAAGGCATGGTATGTTGATAACTGCGGTCCAAGAGACGATGTTGCACAGCATTTCAACATTGTTGAGTTTTGCCGGATACAACGTGCACCGTTGCGATCGCGAGCGAGATAATGGTGGTGGCTTAGCGTTCATCACGCACCACACCGTGCAGTATCGTCTTATTGAAGCAGACATCGACCACAGGGATCAGGCGATGTTGAAATATTTGACGTTTACATAACTCCCCCTGTCACTTGCTGCCCGGCAGGATATCACCCTGATATAGGTGCGCACCGTATGGTAGTTGGTGACTTTAATGCGCACTACGATCTTTGGCACTCAAGCCTGTCAAACGATCGTAAGGGAACAGACTTGGCTGAGCAGATAGTCGATTCGACCTTCTGCACAATGAACGACAACACACGCACCAGGTTTATGTGCAGACATAACAATAGTCAGCGCTGGTCTGATAAACAGCGTATCATGGCGACCTATGCTGACTTTTGCATCAGACCATCTGCCCATAGTCATCTCGATCGATAGACCAATCGACTTTGCTCCGCGGAACACCGGACCTATATCAACGTTTCTAAAGCTGATTGAAAAGACTTTGCGGATTTTACTGAGAGCACCTTCGCTACGCTCCCCACCTTGGTGAACGCAAGTTCCGCCCAAATTTGCCTGCTGAAGCGGCTGTTCTAGCCGAAGAGCGAGACAACCTTCGTCAGGCTGATCCTGGAAATCCCCGTATCAGGGATCTCAACGCGGAGATTCGACAACTAGTTAACATACATAAGCGGAAGAAGTGGGAAGAGCATCTGAAGACTTAACTTCACCTCTGGTGTGAGAAAGCGTTGTTCAACCGTGAGGTCACCGTCCAATCCGACGAAGAACGACGACAGGGTCGAAATTTTTTCGCCGAAATTGCTTCGCCGGACCCGGAGGCTATTTTAGCCTCTGGCGGACAAAGCAACCGTCGGGTGACCAGAAGGCTGCACAAACTGCCAACAACTTGTGCTCCCCGTGCTTTCACCACCGGTGAAGTTCAGGTGGCCATCGGGAAGGCGAAATCCTCTAAAGCCTAGGGTCCCGACGGAATATGCATGTTGATGCTGAAAAATTTGGTTCCTGCGGGAGTAGCGTACCTAACGGAGGTCCTCAATATGTCAGTGACCACTCTCATCATCCCAGACATCTGGAAGGTGGGGAGAGTGGTACCAGTGCTTAAACCGGGGAAACCAGCCAACAAAGGAGAATCTTATCGACCGGTATCACTCCTTTCCCCGGTAGCGAAGACACTAGAGGCCTTGCTGCTTCCGTATCTCGCAAACCACCTGAACCCAGCGAAGCATCAGCATGGCTTCCGTAAAGTGCACAGTACAACAACAGCACTTAACGCCATAAACACTCAGATAACACGTTGCGTTGGACCTGTCAAAGGCGTTTGACACCGTCAGCCACTCCACGCTGCTAGAAGATATAGAGGCTTCCTCTCCACCACAGAGGCTCAAACGGTGGTCGGCGAATTATCTGAGTGGCCGACACTTGTCGGTAATGTTAAGAGACAAATCGAGCAAACTCCGAAAAATAAAACAGGGGGGTCCTTTCCCCACTACTGTTTAACTTTTACATTTCAGAACTCTCTCAACCAACAGAGGGAGTCTCGATTGTCTCGTACGCCGACGATTGCTCGATCATGGCGTCTGGGAATGGAATTGATAACTTGTGTTCGAAAGTAAACGGGTATCTCTCCGGGCTTTCTCGCTTCTTCACTGCCTGCAGCCTAACCCTCTCCCCCATAAAATCCTCTGCGACCTTGTTCACCACCTGTACGAAGGATGTCAGGCTACCGCTGGGAATTCACGTCGATGATACAACAATTTCGACGGTGAACAACCCCAAAATACTCGGAGTAACATTCGACAGCCTGCTCTCCTTCTCTGCGCACGCAACCGCTGTTGTCAACAAAGTATAGAGCCTCAAGTCCTCAAGTCGCTAGCCGGCAGTACCTGGGTCAAAGACAAAGAAACGTTGCTGGCAACATACAAGGCAATAGGCCGGCCGGTTTTAAACTACGCAGCACCAGTGTGGTCGCCGGGGACTAGTAGGACGCAGTGGATAAAGCTACAGACGAAACAAAACACAGCACTTAGGACAGCGACTGGATGCCTTCTGATGTCGCCGCAACATCACCTGCACGACGAGGCGAAAATGCTCCATGTTAAGGAGCATAACACTATGCTCTGCAAGGAGTTTCTGGTTGGGAGCCACCGACGTGGCGAGCCCTCGCCCAGACACGTCAGGAGGCATCTCTCTAATTTGGAAAAACTGTTACAAATTTTTGACTTGCCGAACGCAACTATTGTCCATCACGAAAACATATGGTCACAAAACATAAGGTTGAAATTTTTGTAAATAGACAAAAATTGAGTTTTCGAGTTTTGGTATTTATATGCTTTTTAGCTGCCTGCTGTGACTATGATAGTGCTAACTAGTTTTTACTTCTTGAAATATTCCTGGCGAACATTGAACGTTCACTTTCATTTTTTCTTACATGGAGGCAACATGAATTTCAGTTTGTTTACAAATAAAACATAAACAAAGTCAGCTGGTGTGTCTTCTTCTCCGGTTTTTGCAAGTGATGGCTAATTTCCTGTTCGCTTACTTTTTTGCTTTTTCTTCTCTTTGGGAGAGAAATTTCGCTTACGCTCTTGATTTTGTTTGTTGGCTGGTGTTGGCTAATTTTGTTATCGAAAACAACTATTGATAATTATGTCAAAAGCTACAACTAACTTTAGTGTTGTCCTAATTTGACTATGAATATGCCTAATTGTTTCCAAAAATTAAAAATGCTTGCTTACAGTTCAAAATGGCTCCTCGACGAGTATGGTCGTGTTGACCTGTCGAGTTTTTGTTAAAACAAATATCTGATTAATTTACACATAAAAATGAAGTCGGTTCATTAAATACAAAATTAAAAGTTTTAAAAAACAAGAGAAGATAATACTATAAATAATATAATAATTACATAAGTAATAGACGTTTATAGAAAAAGAGTTGATATAAAAACGAAATGAAAATGTTAAAGCGTACCGTTGATACGGTACTATCTGATGAACAAAGTAACTGCGAAATAAAAAAGTAACATGCACTGTAACTGTTCCACATAACGCAACAGAAAATTTTTTAGACAAAACCTAAAATAATTTGACGAATAATTATAAAATTATCAAATTGGAGGAATAACCTGGCGATATGAGGACATAGTTCCCTGCCATTAAAATACAATAAATTACCAAATTGGAGGAATAACCTGGCGACATGAGGACTTAGTTCCCAGCCATTTAAATTTTTAATCTTTAATACATTCTGACATACCTAACAATTTGAGGAATAACCTGGTTACTTATGGACCATTAAATCACAGTACACTTTTCAATTTGTTATAATTGATAAATAATTAAAAGTAATAAGACGTTTGATGCATATATAAGCAGAAACTTTTGCACGTGGTTCTGGCCCTTAGCGGTATTACCATCGTGTATCAGTGGAGCGATGATTGAATACAACATTTGGAAGACAACATACTAAGATATATACTTTGAAAGCAGAGGAATAACCTGGCGGTGGTTTTATATAAACCGGCCAACCTACCCAAAACCCCAAAAAAAAAAAAAATTTATAAATGCTTGCTAAACTTAACAAATTTAAAATCAGATTTGGATTTAGATAAAAAACCAGACGGATGAAGAGTCACTGAAGAGTCTTCTTTGGTAATAAATTCTCTCATCGACGAATTTTCATCGACGTTTTCTGAATTCAAGGAATTATCGGAAACATTCAAAAATATTATATATCCTGACGTGACTTAACTTGATAAACTGAACTTGTTTAAATTTAATTGGTTGGAAATCAAATATTTTGAAATGCAGCTGATCGAGTTCCAGTGTAATTCAATATGGATCAAATACTTAGTCGTAACAAGAAAATAGCTTGAAGCAATCGAATTAGAAAGACCATCGGCCAATATGAGCAAAAATGCTAATAATAAAATTTTGAAAACTTGGAATTCAATTCTAGACACTTTAGCTATCTGCAGAAGCTGGCGTTCACACGCAAGGTTCACAGAGGCATTTAAGAGACGCTTAATTCGTTTTTTTTTGCATTAGTATTTTTTTTTTCACGATTTAACATGTCCCCAAGAACAGTGATAAGTCACGACTTGGTTTTGGCTACACTAAATTTGTTTTTCAGAAATTATGGCACGTGTATGTATAAAGGTTCGCCGGCCCTGGTCTAGTTGTGTGTTCGGGAGAAATGCGCACATGTCCGACGACATCATTGGAGATAATTCTCTAGCTAAACGCTCCATAGAACAGGCAGCCAAGCATACTCACTTAAATTTCGCAAGCTTTGGCAAATGAAAGGTCTTATCGACCAGTGACATNCCAAATACTTAGTCGTAACAAGAAAATAGCTTGAAGCAATCGAATTAGAAAGACCATCGGCCAATATGAGCAAAAATGCTAATAATAAAATTTTTAAAACTTGGAATTCAATTCTAGACACTTTAGCTATCTGCAGAAGCTGGCGTTCACACGCAAGGTTCACAGAGGCATTTAAGAGACGCTTAATTCGTTTTTTTTTGCATTAGTATTTTTTTTTTCACGATTTAACATGTCCCCAAGAACAGTGATAAGTCACGACTTGGTTTTGGCTACACTAAATTTGTTTTTCAGAAATTATGGCACGTGTATGTATAAAGGTTCGCCGGCCCTGGTCTAGTTGTGTGTTCGGGAGAAATGCGCACATGTCCGACGACATCATTGGAGATAATTCTCTAGCTAAACGCTCCATAGAACAGGCAGCCAAGCATACTCACTTAAATTTCGCAAGCTTTGGCAAATGAAAGGTCTTATCGACCAGTGACATTGAGGAATCCAGATCTCGTGCAAGCGAAGTACCACGGGTTGGGAAGAGTAGAGGTCATATTAAAGCCGTTAGGTCGCAGTGCATGCTCTTTGTTTTTAATATCTATTGGTGTGTTCATAAATGCATCAAGTCAAAGCATCAGTATGTTTAATTTCTAAACTATAATTTATGGAAATGCCTTATTTACGCAACTAAGTTCCAATTCGGCATTTAACCGTGGCTGCGCATATTGAACATTTCCATCAAGTATGGTGCTTTGGCTTAATGCATTGCTGAGCCCACTGTTGGCTGAAGGGTTCACATTTAAAATTTTGCATTTAATCCTGCAGCTCAACCCAATTACGTTATCTACTCGCCGCCTACAATGTTGGTATGTTGGCCATGGAGACGTTAGCACGTCGCGTACACGATGATCGTCCACAGGCAAAGTATGCTCGCAATCCACCCTACGGTGAGGATGTGAAATGGCTGCTGCGTATCTCCAAGAAACTCGGCACGCAATATCTGCACCAATTTTGCGTATGCGCAGTCAATTCGATAGTTAGTCCCTTCGTGCTGCACGATGTGGCTATCGAATCGGCACACTATCTGGGGCGCAACAATCATCAATTGGTAATGCAGCACTTGCGCTCGGCGCTGACCCCTTTGGTGCAAAAATGTCAACAGATGTAAGTAGCACTTTGTTGATTTCACATTATTGCATGTGTTTGTTTAATTACGCCCGCTCTCTCTCTCCAAATACAGGTATATTCAGTGTATACACCAGAAGTTATACCATCTCACGCAGGCCGATTACGAGGATTTTGCTAGCATCATCTTGGCTGCACGCGCCGCTTTCCAAATTACACCCGAAGGCAGTGCTCAGTTCAAAGATTGGCTACAGTCTATCAAAAGGTGAGTAAACGCTTGTGTATGCGTGGTTATAACAAAAAATTGCATATATTTACCCTACGCATTTCAGATCGAAGTCCTGCAAAAAAGAGCTGTGGACACAAATCAACGCAGCTCTACAAAGCAATTCCAAATGACAAAGACTTGATTCTTTTAGTTTGTCGCATTCATCATCAGCTCCCAAAATTGACACTTACTTTTCCACAAATAATTCAACGACTTCGGCAACATCATCGGTAACAACAACAGCTAACACCATGGATGCTTCGATCGATACAGCAACAGCAAAGCCCACTTCGGAGTCATCTTCAGCTGGCTCTTTGTCAGCTGTGAATGCGCAAAAATATGAATGTATTTCTGCGTCTGCTACGGCTAATAGTGAACTTTCTGGCAGCAACAACAATTGCAGTGATCGTAACAGCAGCAATAATCAAGACCACTGCAACCATAATACCACTAATGGCAGCAGCAATGGTAACAACAGCAACTCACAACATAATAGCGGCTGTGGCAGACATATGAAGGCGAACAGTATGGCAATTTCTATGCCCATAACAGCAAAATCCGTTGGCAGCACACCGCCAAGCAGCGCAGAACCAACAAGCACTAATGATTTCGCTTACTATAACAGCACAGGCGATACCGCAGCGCCAACAGCATCTAGTGCTGCTGCAGCAAAACGTCACGCGCAGCCTCCACCACCTCCACCGCCCCCGCTACCACTCACAACACATTATCAGCACCATCAGCAATCGACACAGCAGCAGCAGCAAGCACACCATCAGCACTATGCTGCCGCCAGTACAGTGGCGCCGCTGTCGGATGCATTTCACCACCAGCAGATGCAGTTGCAATTACAACAGCAGTACGAGCAGCACTATCAGCTGCAATCGGCTTACTACCAACAGCAGCAGCATCAGCAGCAACAACAACAGCAACTAGACGAACAACAGTCACACGCGGTAGCGCAGCCATCAGCACATTATCAACATCAGCACTGTCATACAGCAGCAGGAACAACAACAACAACCACACAGCATGCAGTGCGCAACAGACAAGCAGCTCACGCAACGAACACAGCGCAGGCGAATGCGCAACAACAGCGTTTGGCTCATGCTCTGCCCAGTCAGCACACGCAGCAGAACGCCGGCAGCGCTTCAACGGCAACACAGCCACATCTCTTTCCAACAGCTATGCTGGCGATAGCCACCGCCGCACCGGCAACAACGTACGCCGCCGGTAGCAGCGGCGCAGCAATACCAAGCGTCAGCACTGTTAATGCAACACAAAATGTAAATGTCATATCGGCAGCGCCGATTGTGGTAGAATTCAGCAATTTCTCACTAAATTGTATGCGTTCGAATGGCAGTGGTGTTGGAGCGGTAGCAGCCACAGCGGCAGCAGCGGCAGCTGCGGCTGCAGTAGCAACATCGCAAACGAATCACGATGCTGTTGGCCGAGGTTTGTCAACAGATGGCGTGAACGGTCAAGCTAATACACATCATCACTATCGGCATCATCAACACTTTCACAATGCAACAGCGGCAATGCATACACATCAACATACACTACAGCAGCAACAGCAACAGCAACAACAACAGCAGCAACAGCTGCAGCTGCAGCACGCTCAGCACCAGCATCAACTTCAGGCAGAAATGGGCGCTGCAGAGGAGCAGTCACAGTCGCAAGCTCAGCCACAACAACTGCAACACCACATACATCATGCGCACCAACATCAACACGCGTCACACTTTGGTTATCACCACAATCATCATCAACACTTGCGTCATTATCATCATCCGGCGCCGCCGCCACCGCCGCCACTGTAAAGCAATGAAGTCCAATGGTTGCAGCAGCACTGCGAATTGTTGCGCTAACTGCAGAGTAAGATAGAGTAAGAAAGGCAGGAATAACAACAAACAAACAAGCAATTTTTGCACTTACCACCGTTTCTCGTAATAATAGTTTGCTTATATTTGATTAAATATGCTTTGCGTTAAATTTATTAATTACGTTCGTTTGTTTATTTATTGAAATATTAACACAGATAAAAATCTTTGTTTAGTTCTGTTTTAATGCGTATGTATAATTCTAATGTGTGTATTTACATACATAGGTACATACAATACATTTTCATATTGACCTTCAATTAGTAAATTGGACTGATTTTTTTTATGTAAAGAAACATTTAGCATATTCATCTGGTTGATTTAAATGTACATATGTACACTATTAACTATATATAAAAACCCTAAAGAAAATGTTTATTAAGCAATTTTTATTATTTACAACTTAAATTTGAAAAATAATTAATTTATTTACAAGCGCAGGGGCAAAGACCATGGCATATCTAATTTCACCATGGACAAAGACGACCAGAGAAAATTTTAAAAAGTATAATTTATGTAGCAGCAGAGTGAGCAAGATAAAAATCGAAAGTGAAAATTTAACGGCAAGACAGTGGCTACAAAAAAATTTAAAAAAAATATAGAAATTAATACCCAACTTGGGATTGGTCTGTTTTGCAGTAGCAATGTGTTCAAAATAAATAACTTTTTCTAAATATAATTTCATTTCTAGCGAAAATAGGCACTTCAATTNAAAAATAAAAAATATAGAAATTAATACCCAACTTGGGATTGGTCTGTTTTGCAGTAGCAATGTGTTCAAAATAAACAACTTTTTCTAAATATAATTTCATTTCTAGCGAAAATAGGCACTTCAATTGCTTTTTTATGCACGCTGATTTTGCGCATATTTATTATTAAAAAAAAATCACATAATTATTATATTTTAGAATATATAAAATTTCATGCGCATATTCATTGTAAATTTACAATATTTTTTTAGCATTAAATAATTGTGCGCGGTTGTTTTTTTAGTTTTCTNTCATATAATTATTACATTTTAGAATATATAAAATTTCATGCGCATATTCATTGTAAATTTACAATATTTTTNATCACATAATTATTATATTTTAGAATATATAAAATTTCATGCGCATATTCATTGTAAATTTACAATATTTTTTTAGCATTAAATAATTGTGCGCGGTTGTTTTTTTAGTTTTCTGTATATTGCATTTTCATATTTCCCCTCTACATTTACGCATACACATACATGTATTAAAAAAAAAAAACATATATTTTATACAAATACCTAAATAAATATGTTTTAATTTAATTTCATCAACATTATACATATATGTACAAGCATCTCCATTACACAAAATCACGCAAACATACATAAATTATATACACATACATACATAGATATGAGGATGTTGCATATGTATGTACCTCTAAATCTGTACATATGATTATTTTTTTTACATTCGATGTTGCAACCATTTTTTTATTTTTTCATTTTTTCTTATATGTACATACATACATGATTTATTATTATTATAATTTTTATTTTTTGAGGAGGTGTAACTGTTTTTCTTTTATTTTATACATTTATTTACAAGAGAATGCATACAGTTACATATACAACATACATCCACAATTAATGCTAAATGAATATTTTGTATNCTTTTTTCATTTTTTCTTATATGTACATACATACATGATTTATTATTATTATTTTTTTTGAGGAGGTGTAACTGTTTTTCTTTTATTTTATACATTTATTTACAAGAGAATGCATACAATTACATATACAACATACATCCACAATTAATGCTAAATGAATATTTTGTATTTTTACATACATTATATATTTTTTCAATTATAATTTTTTTATTTAAAAAACAAAAATGCAAAAAAAAATATTATTATAAAAGCAGTAGTTTTGAATAAATATGATTTTTTGGATTTATCTCAAAACTCACGCGGAAAAGAAAAACAAAACAAATTGACTTTTTATTTATATACATTTGTATGTAGTTATATTTCGTTAATATCATTTAATTTGTTAGTTCCAGTTGTTGTTGTTGTTGTAGCGGCTACTAAGCCCCGCTCGGGTCGGTTCATCCGTCAACGTTGTTGTTGTTGTAGCAGCATATAAGTTCCCCAAAAAGGTTTTTGGGGAGTGGTGCTGGAGTGACAGTCCTTGGCCAGATATAAATCTGGGTCGTTCCGGTTACGTAGACCCGACTGTCGTGGGAACGCGTCAATGTTGTCGTCTGTTTCAGCTAAGGGGTCTGTCCATAAGGACAGGGGCATCAGCTGGGTGGGGTTCTCAGGGCATATGAAGAGGTGCTGAGAGTCATGTGGCAACTCTCCACATGCCGGGCAATGGTTGAGCACAACCTCATTAATTCTGCTCACGTATGAGTTTAGCCTGCTAAAATAGCCAGAGCGAAGTTGGGCTATTGTGGTGCGTTGGTTCAAGTCTTATGCGGCAATGGATCTATAGCAACACAACTTCAATAGAAACGAAGCAAAATCCAAGCGATCCAATGTCGTTCGTTAGCTGCGTAGAGAGGACTGCTAGGGTGTTAAGGTGGCTCTGCTTCCAGCAAGTGTCTGTACAAAGGGTTTTCCAATATTTGATATTGAAATGGAATAAAGCAAATGTGTGCGAGGTAAAGGTCTACGAATACCTAAAAAAACCTTTAAATGTCCGCCACGGATCCGCGACTTCAATTTTCAATAATTCTGTCGCACAGATCCGGCGGAATTTGAGTGATGACCTATGTTACGAAGGCTTTAAGGACATCGGTCGAATAACCCAAAAGAAAAAGTCTATCGGGTCTTGGTGACCAATTCGCTTCACCGCTAGAGATAGCCATACCCTCAGAAAACCTTCATGCAGTATGTGCGCTGTGGTACGTAGCGCGAACCTGCTGGAACCACAATCTCATCTACGTCCATATCATTAAATTTGGGGTAAAATAAATCAGTTATCACTGTTCTGTAGCGCTCGCCGTAGACGGTGATGGCCTCAAAAATCTCTAACCACGTTAATTGAAACCTCCGTTATTATGTTCCCTGACGGAGAGCATTGTTCAGGCGACATCAGAAGTAATTCCGTGGATGTTCAGAGTGCAAGGTTTTTTTTGCAGATCGGTAAAACTTCATACATTGCATAGTTTAGAACCAGCAGGCCAATTGTGTTGTAAGTTTCAAACACTATCGCCTCTTTACCTGTGCTCCAAGAAAAAGACAGAAAGCTATCANGGTTCAGGCGACATCAGAAGACATTCCGTGGATGTTCAGAGTGCAAGGTTTTTTTTTGCAGATCGGTAAAACTTCATACATTGCATAGTTTAGAACCAGCAGGCCAATTGTGTTGTAAGTTTCAGACACTATCGCCTCTTTACCTGTGCTCCAAGAAAAAGACAGAAAGCTATCAAAGGTGACGTCAGAATTTTCGTATTATTAGCTGGCGATACAGGTGGTGTCCAATCGGCGTGTCTTATCGAGAAGTATTTTGCCCTGTTTTCATGTGGTGAGTGAGGCAGCCGTTGATTTTAAAATGGCGAGGTGAGTCAGGTCGGGCTGTAACTCTTACTTTCGAATACAGGTCAGCAAGTTGATTGCCTCAAATTAGTCGGGTCTACGTAACCGGAACGACCCAGATTTATATCTGGCCAAGGACTGCACTCCAGTAACACTCCCCAAAGACTCTTAGGGGAATCTGTATGCTGTTAGACCGAGACAACCGAGACTCCGGAGGCTGGATGAACTTCGAAAAAAAAATAATAACAAATGTATTGAAGAGGGGAGCGGACACCTATGCCTATGACAAGCCCAACGATACTAAAACATTTCTCTCGCAGGGGCGGTCACCGTTAAGTTATCTGGGTTCTTATCATCGAAATTAGTGTTCCATCGGCGTGAATACATTTTGGTATTTCGACCTCCTTTACCCATGTCGTAAATAGGATAGCCGTTGATTTTTGTAGGAAGGGGTAAAGCTTCTTACAGTAGAGTAACTTTTCGCCTTAGAGCACAGGTTATTGATCCATTACAAATTGTGTGACGCTCATAGCGAAAAATAGTAGGCAGGGTAAGAGATCAGGGAATCTCCATCTGGTGATTGGGGATTGGTTGGTTGGTTGAAGTGTCGAGATCAACAACTCCAACTTATGTGCGTCCAGAGCCGACACGTTCCTTGGCTATTCCGTCGGCCTTCCCATTGCCATGAATTCTGCTGTGAACCGGCACTCAGATCAGTGCAACGCCATGTCTATCAGCTAAAGCCACAACGTTCTCTCTACATTGTTTTGTTATGCTGGAGGTGATGCTTACAGAGCCAAGTGTCTTGATCGCTGCCTGACTATCCGAGAAAATAACAACGCTGGTTCCTGCTAGCTTCGTAGCTTAAATTATTTTGCATGCCTCTTTGATGGCAAACACCTCTGCCTGAAAAATACTGCCGAATTCGGTAGTCGAATAGACTCTTCGATTTGGAGATCAGTTGAAAAAATTTCCGCCCAATCCATTTTTGAGACGGAGGTACATACTTCGAAGTGTTCAGTAAAAAAAAAGGTTATTCCACTCCTTTCTTGGTGGAAACATCGTGCCGAATTTTTTTTATTCTAAAGAAGAGCGAAGGATGTAGTCAGATTTTTCGCGAATGTTTGGGNGGCTTATTCCACTCCTTTCTTGGTGGAAACATCGTGCCGAATTTTTTTAATTCTAAAGAAGAGCGAAGGATGTAGTCAGATTTTTCGCGAATGTTTGGGTCGTTGAAAGAGTACAGGATACCTCCACGCCCGTACGTACGTTCTTTCCATAGTCTAAGTTCCCTCAATCTTCAGGCACTATGTGAAGCACTTTCCTTACTAAAGAGATCAATCGGTGGCAAATGACATATGTAATTCAAGACTTCTGTTGGACATGATCTGATCGCCTCAGCTATCGAAATGCAGGCTGAGCTTTGTATCCTGCCCCAGTTCTTACCCAGAATTTTCTTGCAGGAAACCAAGGGACGTGGGCTTTTTTACTCGGTGTTTTGTGTTCATATTCCAATTGATTTTCGGTGTTAGAGTGACTCCGAAATCATTGGGGAAGTTTCAATGAATAAGAATTAAATACAAACCGTGAGAGGACGTCCATTTTGCGAATTTCCGGGGTTGTTGGACACAAAACTGTGAAACTTACTTACCTACAGCATCTTAAGAGCCGTTTTCTCAAGTAGGTATTCAAATTTACATGCCCTTTAAACACAAATTTTATTCTGAACAAGTTAATAGTAAAAAAAATAAGTTTAAAATAAGCTTTATAAATATAAAAAAAATCGGACAATAAACACGGGGTATCCAAATATCTCAACTCCTGCTCCACCTATCGGCAAAATTTTTGTGGAGTTATTTTATTTATTTTTCTTGTTTATAGGTAATTTATAAACTAAATCAGACCAGGAAATCGGAATGAAAAAAGTCTTTGGTATATTTGGCCAAAGTTCGGTCAGCTTCAACTTTGGCCTTAAAAGTGATATTTGGTCATAAAAATAAAGCTTCAGTGCAGTTAGTAATAGGTGGAATGCGGAATTTTGTTTTATTAATATTTAAAAAGCATAGACAGACTTCTAGTTTAGCTGTTGGCGCTTTCGATAGCGTAATCGTACTCTCTGCCTGTTTTGGGACCAACTTACTTCACTTCTTGTTGTTAACTTTAGTTTGGAGATAAAACGTTTCGATGTTTTGCTATATTCGGTGTAATTTTTTCGTTCGTTTTTAACGCGTAATCTAATATCCAAATTTCTGTGATTAAATTGTTATTTTCGATGAGTTTCAGTCAAGGACCTGAGCCGGTTGAAAAATTTGATCGGTTCGGTTCAGCAGTTCGAACCATTTCTGTACCTTTGGATTGGTTCGTAAAAAGTGTTTATGTTTTTTTGACCGGGGCTTTGGATCGGCTCAACGGGTGGGGAATTATAAAAATATATACAATAAAAGCATATAGATACATATATGTATATGTATAATATTCCCATATGCTATACGCATACTATTTTGTTTGATATCTTGTCACACAACATACATAACATATTTAACAAAAAGTGGGGAAAATTTGTCCACAAAAAATTAGCCGAAAATCCCAATACCCAGTTGGCACGATCTCTGAGAAAAAAATCATAGAGCTGTTTATAGTTTTAATATATGTATTTTAAACAGATCTGGACCACAAACTTTCTTAAATATTTTGTATGTCAAAATATATTCGAAAGACTACACTTAAACTCTCTTAAACGTTTTCTGCTCCAGGCCAGTTTTCTAAGCTCTCATCCTCCGACGACAAATGTATAAGCACACTAAATATTTAGTTTGTTCGATTTGTAAACAAAGCTTCTCAGCGGTGAAAAATATACTATTGTGAACAACCTAAACGAACGAAATTCATAATAGCGCTATTCTTCATCGAATGAGGGCCGTAATACCAAATGAAAATTCGTTCGATCAGCACTTTCGACCACAGTCGAAGATCGAATGCAACTCATAATAGGAGCTTAAGACTTTATAAAAAAAGCTTCGGTTTTCGGTTAGGATTAAATATTTTTGGAAAATTTCGGTTCGGGCAATTAGTAGAAAATGCGGTTAAACCGGTTCGCTGCTAACCCTCTAGAAAGCTCTTAATGCTTCTTTAAACCTTTTTTCCATTATATGGTATTTTGGCATTTTTCGTGCCTTCAGCTTTAAAGAAAAAAATTTAATTATATTTAAAATAATCGTTTTTTACTACTCCCTTTTTCTAGAGTAATATAGTATTGCAGTTTTTTCATTAAACGGTTAATTGATTTTGTATGTATGTACATACATATGCACCTAAGTAACTTTAAAAGCTTTTTTAGTCCAGCTGCTCATGGCATATTTCCACGAGGTTTTAACATGAACATAAAAAAATTTTGTGACATTTAAAAAATATTGTATTAAAATTTTTTATATCTTTCATTCCTTAAATATTGTTTTCAATAAATAATTTATGTTTATCTAGTAAACTAATAATTTTTATGAAATGGTTATATTATACATATTTTCCTAACATCGATTTTTAAGTGTGACCACGTAGATAAACATTACATTAGGGTGATCAATGTTTTTTTAGCAAACCCTCGGAACTAAAGAATATCGAAAATAAGGAAATTAGTATATTTTATTTTGAAATGGGTTTATAACTAATGGTGTCGTGGTGGTTTTGACATTTCTCATGTATTTTATATGAAGAAAAACCATTTTTTGTAGAAGTTCTATAAAATCGTTAAAAATAAATATTTTTGAACGAATGAAAATAATAAATACCCTTCAGAAATTTTCATAGAATAAAATTATGTTGTTATATATTTTGAAACGAATTTCCGTAATCCCTTCTCAAGTTAGGTTTCTTTTCGTTCCAAAATTAATAATGATTATATAACTTAAAAATCTTACTGACTATTTCTCTCATAAACGGTAATCTTTTATTTACAACAATAAGTTATTTTATGTGTTTATAACCACAATGCACATACTTTGAAAAAATAATTAGTAAAATTATAGAGTAAAAATGTTGTATTATAATTCTATTGTTAAAAGATTTCTGAAAAATAAGGTTGTCCTTATATTCAATTTTCCATAATTCTGAGGATGGCAGCAAGAAAATTCAAAAACGTTGATTTTGCTGAGTATTGGACCACCCTACATACATATGTACATATACTATGTGCATGTATTAAAACTGCCAACTATGTATTTCTATTACTTATTTCACAAACTTTTAAGCCAATACCCCCATATGTATGCACATACATATGTAAGTCTTCATAAAAGTGCGGCAATTGTAAATAGAATTTTACCACCTAGCATTATGTGCTGGGAAAGAAACTTTTTTTTATTAACATTTTTTTTAAGGCGAAAAGTCACTAGTAAAGTAGAGTAATTCATTAGGTGTTTTAATTTACAAATAATATTTTTGATGTTATATTATTTAACTTTTCGGATAATTTCTTAAGTGACAAAACCGCTTGAAACCGAAAATATCCAGATGCCAAAATCACGCAAAAAAGCATAAACAGAAAGTGAAAGCAGAAACTAAAAACAATAGGCGAAAGTTTTAAGCTATTTGTGTTGTTGCAGTTGAAAAAACAAAAAACAAATATGTAGATGTGCTTCTTTGAAAAAATGTCACAATTAGATTTTTAAATGGAATACAAGTAGAGAAAAAACATTAACTAAAAGTATACAGCGAAATATATTACTATTGTAAAATATATAAATATAGTGGCCTCCAACCTCACCCTCAACCCAAAACAACAACGCAGTCCAATATTTAAAGCTCGCACACTTTGATTATTATTTGCCAAAAATTTTAAGGTACTTACATACATATGTATCGTACGTATGTAACTACTGTTAAATATTTTGTTTGTTTATTTTGGCAACTCACTCCAGATCCAGTAACGATCTCACCTTGATTTGTTCTACGCTAGCAGAACGCACGGGGAAACCCGACCTTCAAACATCGCACAATTTGGGGCAACGTGCTGCTGCAGCAACAACATTATCGAAGTCATATATCCGCATTCCAAGAAAATTCATTACCGAAGATCGGCACAACAGAGGGTTTGGGTAAAATGCTAAAATGACAGTCCTTGGACAGATAGAATGTACATATATGTACGTATATGGGTTGTTTCGATTTCTCAGAACCAACTCTCTTTTGTTCGAGTTTCAACATAACGAGGCGAGACGGCTCAGAACCACAAATGCATAAAAGTATCAAAATAACAATAACAATCGATATCCACAGCAAGCTATATACACATAACTTGACCATGAAAGACCGCCAAATAATAGCATCATTTTCTCACCTGCTCCTGCTCCCTCTGCCAGCAGAAAAAATAATAATTTCTTGAGTTAAGCTGTTTGTCTTTAGCTCCGCTACGTAGGGAATGCTCTACGCCATTTCCATGGGAAGAAAAAGATATAGATGGCGGCTTCGACTATACCGATGTTCGATGTGTTAAGACTTTATTGAGACATTCGAAGGGAGGCTGAAAAGTTTGGAGCCTATGAAATTAAGGCCTATAGAAATGTATACAACTTTTACTTTTTTATATAATCTAACTGTACTTCAATTCACTTCTAAAATTTATTAGAAATGCCTTTTAACCCAGTGAAAAAATATTCGCCATCTTTGTCTTCGAAATTCTGGTCTACTGCCGCCTTCATTTCCTTTTCACTCGAAAGTCTTCGTCCTCAAAGTTGTTTCTTTAAATTGGAGAACATGAAGTAATCGGTGGGTGCCAGGTCAGGACTGCATGGTGGGTGGTTGATTTCATCAAATCTAGTGGGTGCATTGTCTTGCAAAAACCAAACTCCTTTGGCCAGTTTGCCTCTTGCTTTGTGGAATAATAGCCTCCATTCAGTAAAGTCTTTTTGGGCAGATGTCGATGAACAGAATACCTTTACAATCCCAAAGAGATAGTGGCTCCGTGCTTGGATGCTGAACTTGCCACTTTGAATTTCCGTGTTGGCTTTTCTCCCTTCTCTGCACTCCACTGCATAGACTCCCGTTTTAACTTTGGATCATAACGCCGATTCCACGTTTCATCCACAGTGACAATGTGAGAAAAAATTTCGTCTAGACTCTCACCACATACTCTAAAAACTCCTGCGAAGTTCTAACTCGGCGCTGTTTGTCCAACGGAGATTATGCAAAATGTCTCCGATACATTCTTTGCTAATACCTTTGGTTTCAGCTATCTACCACAACTTGATTCGCCGATCTTATGGAACAAGTTTGACTTTTCCAATATTTTCTTCGGCAATGGTAGTGTTTTGGACGCTCAGACCTGGGATCAGCTTCCACCGACTACCTTCCAAGCTTGAATTCTCGGCACTTGTTTTTCGAAAAAATCCCGGCCCATACGAAAACTCCGGGCCCGGAGGGAAACACTTCCCTGGGTGTATCACATATTGAGGCTCTGTCATGGTCTAAGTATGTCCTAACTTCGACCCTTTCTCCAATAACCGGACGATGTTCTTTAATAATAATTGGATCAGCAAAAACCTGTCACCTGTCAAAATACATAGAGGTTTGAAATTTCAATCCAACTAAAGGGCGAGGAAACACTGCGTAATATAACACCTCTGTTCACCTTCGCTGGACAGGAGATTAAGCCCTTTTCGAGCAATAATTCGTTACGCAATATAAGTACAATGGTCGCTCTTTGTACTCATATTATTTTATTCAAGGTTTTGGTGATTGCAACCGCCAAAAGACAGTTACAGCTTCTTCGAAGAAACACCTCTACCACGAAAATTTTATGCATGCACAGATGACGCTTTCATAACCTCAATAATTTTGTGAAAGCCATAGGCGACTGATCTACTCTCCATGTTTGTTTGCTGAACATTACGCATACATTCCTAGGGCTTTCTTCTATGGATCTGGGAATTATTTCCCAAGGTGTTATGGGAAAGTTAATTAGTAATTTCATTTCTTGCAAAGAAATTCACTGAAAAATAGCTACGTTTCAGCACTACCCGAGCTCTCACCCTTAAACGTAAAAATATAAATGTTCTTCTCACCATTTCGTAATCCATTAGTCATTAAATGACGAGAATGTTCATTTATTCATTTTCCCATTGATTTTTAACTTTTTCAGCAAAATCTCAAAACAACTTTGTGAGATCTCTAAATGAAGACACTTAAATTCCAAACTCTATGTAGATATAGTTTCACTCATAATTTGTTTGCATTTATTGCAAATCCTGTATAAATATATATATATATATATATTTATGTATGTGCATACGTTTTTAAGCTTTTAAATTGTATGTAGTTGCAATAATTTACGCAAATATATCTATGTAACTATATATTTACATATATATATGTACATAGTTATATACAAAAAATACATACATACGTAGTTATTATTGCATGCATATATGTACATACGTACTTTAAAGTGGTCCAAAAATGTATGTGAAAATATAAGATCGGCCACCCCCTAGGATTGTTCTACACCGAAAAAATTTTGAAAAAAAATTAGGTAGGGCTCAAAGTTTTCCATGTATTTTATATGGGGAAAAAACAACTTTTCAATATTTCAATATTTTTCTATCGGAAAGCTTTGCTTATCTTCATGGTAAGTATATTTTACTATTCCTCCAAAACCCCCAGAAAATGCAATGGGGGACCAATAAAAAATCTTTAATATTAAAAGGTGGTTAAATAAACAATTGGATAATAATATTGGAATTCTCTTGAAGATAACCACAGTTTTTCGATCGAAAAGTATTGATTTTCAAGAATTTAATACCATTTCTACGAAAAGTTTGTTTTTCCCCATATAAAATACAAGGAAAACTTTCAGCACTGTGAGCACTCGCTAAATATTTTTTGTTTTCAAAATAAAAAAATAGGGTATATTCTTCGGTTGAGAACAATCCTAGGGAGTGGCGGCATTAAAATTCCGGCTTTATTGTTTTTGGACCACTCTAAATGAAATTAATTAAATACACACATACGTATGTATTTATACAAGTAAAGATAAAAATAATAAAAAATATATTTACACTATTAACTAAGCTATTTAAAAAAAACAGAAAAAATTACCTCATTCTTTACAATTTTACAATTAAATATTATTAACGTTTACGGTAAATATGTACGTAGCATGTATGTATTATTGTATACTTAAAAATGAACTAATTTAAATACTTATCACAAGCAAACTAGTTGCAAAAGCAAATATTTATAACTATTGCATTGTAAATTTTAAAGAATTGTGTATTAGCATTTTATGGTATTGCTATTGAAAAAGGCATACATATATAAGCATATATGTACTTATGTGTACATATGTATATGGGTCGATCCATAACAAATCGACCAATGTATGGAATCAACCATTTTTGATTCGGATGAATTTTAATCAGAACTTTTCTCTTATTATAAATATAACGAAGCCCTGCCAAAGGAGAAAAAGTAAAAAAATATGTATATTCTTGAAAGTTATGAAAAAATTTAAATTTCACGATTTCCAGAATTTTCCAAGGTTTGTTTTTTATTGAAAAATTATTATAATTACATAAATAGTTCTAGTCTCGTTTCAAGGGTGATATTTAATATAAATATTTAAATAAAATACAAAAAAGTTAAAAAAATTATAGAATTTTGAATAAAAAAAAAATATTCAACAATTTTTTTTGGGCATGCGGCCATTTCTAATGCCGAATTTCCACTAGACAAAAAATGTATGCCATTTACTAAACTAATTTTAAATGTAATGACACGATTGTTTTTTAATGCCCGATTTTGTCATTCGTCATTATTGCCATTTAATGCCTAGTGGAATCACAGTATAATGAAAAAATTTTGTGGGAAAACAAATTTTTTTTTATTAGAAACGCCCTCAAGTGAATAAAAAATATTTGAATATAATTGTCATAAGGCCATAAAAACATAAAAAAAAAGAAATAATAAAAAAAAGCGTAAAAGCAAACACTTATCTCAAATATGTTTATGTAAATTTATTATTAATTTAATTTCAAAATTTTTTTTCAAAGTTCAAAAATTTATATCTTAAAAATAAACCTTGAAAGTTCAGTATCTTTTAAGATGAGCCAAAAATATATACAATTAGTAGGAACATAAATATTGTAACACATATTTTATGCTATAAAATGTACACAAAATAATGAAAATTTGTGACCCAAATTTTTTTGTACATATTTATTGTTATAAATATATTTTTTACAATAAGAGAATATGCATTCGAAATATCCGCCTTTGGCCTTCACGCACGCTTTAAGTCTGCCTGCCAATCATCAATAGCCGCACGCACCTCGTTCATTGGAACATTGGCCACTGCACGAATCAAAGCTGCCTTTTTTTTGCAACCATGTCTTCTAAAACTGTACACAATTTGTAGTTGAGCAGGCTCAATTCAGGACTGCCAATCTCTAGAGGAAATTAATGCTTGAAAATGCTTGTATTGGAGCTAGGTTTGAGTCGTTTTAGCTTTATGGGTCGGAGCAGAATCCTACTGAAGAGTCCACGATTGGTTTTAGGAACAGAGAAGGGTTAAGCGGCTTTACAATGACCTTTACTTTCATGGTGAAAGCTGAACCAGTTTTGAATTCCCGAATTTCCACTAATGCGGAAATAAGGAGAATGCTAAATATTGTTATTGGAATGGACGCGTTCAGGGTTGTAACAGTATTTATGTCCCTACCAATTAAGTTTTCGCTTTTACGATTTTTTAAATTAAAAAATTTTGCATTTTTTTTTATTTTTCGATTTTTTTGAATATAATTTTTAACAACCCAAATATAACCTTTAAAACGAGACCACGACCAGTTTGGTAGCTATAATAGGTTCCAAAATCCCGGAAATGGTGAAATTTTGAACCTACGATTTTTTTATTTTGTTTTGTTTGGCACAACTTCGATGTAAGATAAATTGAAAATGCGGACCAAAATTCATCTAAATTAAATCATGGTAGATTCCAACCATTAATCCATTTAACATGGAGTGACCCATATTATATACATACATACATGGATATAAATAAAAAAAATACTGCACTAAAATGCAGTTGTACAAATATTTATATGTTTAGAACTTACATACACATGTATGTAAGCAATTTGTATAAGATATAGAAAAGTTTTGTAATCGTAAACAATTTTGTAAATATGTAAAATTCCCCCTAAAAACCCTTGCGAAAAAGTATGTATCGGTATCCATTCTGTAGCACGTTTTATTTGATATCTACCAATACTTATCGTAACATTTTATCAGCGTATCTTACAAATTCAAGGAAATAAATTATTTTGACACACAACCGCTTGTCAGTTTGGACCGAGACTAAAATTTTTCGCCAATGCCCTTTCTTCTTTGTGAAATTACGCCAGTTGTTCACACCTGCAGACAAGTTCTTACCGAACTCGGTACGGTTCGATTATTTCACTGCAGCATCGTCATCCATGCGTACAACATGTCCAAGCCAGCGCAATTGTATTTTTCTGCGCTTAACTATGTCCATGTCGTTTAACAGCTCGTACAGTGCGACATTCCATCCTCTTCGGCACCCCGCTTCCACTCGAACAAGGCCGTAGATCTTGCGTAGAATAGTTCTCCCTTTAGACCCCAAAGCCTTCTCATTTTTGTAAGACATCGTCCATATAAAACGACGGACACGACGACAAATTTATAGAACGCGATTTTTGTTCGTCGAGAGAGGGCTGTGCTTTTCAATTGCCCCACTAGCCTAAAGTAACACCTGATGGCAGAGGTTCGATAGATTGACATATAGATACACCTCGCTCAGTACTTATTCCCTTGGGCAATCCAATAGGTTCTTTGGTGACATCTAATGTTTAGGCGACTACTTACATCTAGCGCCTAAATGTATACTACATTCTAGATGAACGCGTGTATTACCATTGGCGGCAGTGCCTACCCACCAATTTTTGACTGAAATATGAAATGACAAAAATATTTTTTTGTTTTATTAAACCACCTGGTCTACCCTCTCACTGATTTAGTCATTGAGTATTTGCATTTTGGCTGTGCGAGGTATTTATGTCGTCATCTTACCGCATTCGAGGAGCAGAACTTTCACATTTACACAGAAATAGCATAAATCGTTAGACCAGTTCCCGTGTTGGTGTAGGGGACTTCTTAATCTGTAATGAACTGTTAAGATAGAATTCTTAATTTGCTCTTCTTGTCATATCTTTTCCTATTGTATACCCCTAATAGCTGCTTTGTTTAGCACTGCCCAGAGATTTTGTTTTAGTGCTGTTTTCTACTTGTCCTACTCTGCACTTACGGTGAGTAATCCTACTTCAAAGAGGGGTTCGGGCCCTATTTATTTTATTGTTGCAGCATTTCTAGCAAGCATGTATGCCTTTGGGTTCCCTTCAACGCCTTTATGGCATGGTATACACACGAAAAAGACTCGGTGTTTGCTATTAGCCTTTGTAAGTACTCGAGAACAATGAAGACTGAGTGCGGGCTGACTGTCGCTTTATAGTATTATGTTTTAAATACGATACCTAGTGCTAAATTTGATCTCTGCACACATAATACACATGCCAATTCCAACCACTAATCTTGGTCCAGAAATTTCCGCTTCAAGTTCTTCAGGTATTTTTGAATAGTCTGTGTGGCTAATTATACAGTACAACTGTGAGAATTTCTTGATATTTGTATCATTTCAGCNAAACCACTAATCTTGGTCCAGAAATTTCCGCTTCAAGTTCTTCAGGTATTTTTGAATAGTCTGTGTGGCAAATTATACAGTACAACTGTGAGAATTTCTTGATATTTGTATCATTTCAGCTCGCCTTTTTCCCTAGTTATTTTTTGAAGTTTCTTTCAAAGCTAATAATTTTGCAGATTTCACCATCCAATGGGAATTCGGTCCACGATAGCTGATCCATGAGAATTTTCACATTCCTAGATGATATCACTCTCTTCTCAAGCTTTTCGATTTTAATTGTCTTCTGCTTCGTGCCCGAAACAGCGCGAACTTTTTGCCCGGGCACAAATGGTTAAAGTGTCAAATTACCAATCAACTGCTTGTGCTTGAATTAGAGATGCCGTTTTTAAATCAAAAATCGATCAATCGTGTCCTTCCGATTCGATTTTATGTTCATTTCTTACTTAGGATTCGATATTAAAAATATATAAAAAATATTAAAGAATCGACAATACATTTTTCTTCGATTGATGCATATTGATCTACGGTTTGCTCCAGAAAATTTTAAAGAAATTTGAGTTTGAGGCTGGTAAAAAAAATGAAGGTAGATTGGCCAAAGAATTCGATGACCTGCCTCTCTTTCTCTTCCGACTACACGGCTCCTCAGAGAAGCCTTTTGAAAATAACTCTATATAAATTTATGGGTAATATTACAACAAAAACTGCAAAAATTGGAATTTGGGTTTTCATACAAANCCATTCCTAGATGATATCACTCTCTTCTCAAGCTTTTCGATTTTAATTGTCTTCTGCATCGTGCCCGAAACAGCGCGAACTTTTTGCCCGGGCACAAATGGTTAAAGTGTCAAATTGCCAATCAACTGCTTGTGCTTGAATTAGAGATGCCGTTTTTAAATCAAAAATCGATCAATCGTGTCCTTCCGATTCGATTTTATGTTCATTTCTTACTTAGGATTCGATATTAAAAATATATAAAAAATATTAAAGAATCGACAATACATTTTTTTTCGATTGATGCATATTGATCTACGGTTTGCTCCAGAAAATTTTAAAGAAATTTGAGTTTGAGGCTGGTAAAAAAAATGAAGGTAGATTGGCCAAAGAATTCGATGACCTGCCTCTCTTTCTCTTCCGACTACACGGCTCCTCAGAGAAGCCTTTTGAAAATAACTCTATATAAATTTATGGGTAATATTACAACAAAAACTGCAAAAATTGGAATTTGGGTTTTCATACAAATTTTGCAAGTTTAAAGATTTTAAAGTTTATTGTTGATTTTTGACGATCTTGTTTCTTGACGCTCATGCACAGAGAATTAGGTTTGCCAGATTTTCGTTTTAGCATTTCTTAATAATAAGTAATAAATAACCGGAAAAATTTTTTCGACATAATTTTTTTTTTTGATGTGGCATTATGGCGATGGAGTGAGAAAACAAAAACAAAATATTTTCGCTTCTGGCTCAAGTTGACGTGCTGAGCAATCATTGACAATTTCTTACCGTAAGTTAAGTCTGGACTAATTGAGCTTTAACTGAGCGTTTAGACCACTTGAATAAGGCATCCTTATACTATATATNAAATATTTTCGCTTCTGGCTCAAGTTGACGTGCTGAGCAATCATTGACAATTTCTTACCGTAAGTTAAGTCTGGACTAATTGAGTTTTAACTGAGCGTTTAGACCACTTGAATAAGGCATCCTTATACTATATATTTTTTGGAATTCCGCTGGATAACCTTGTTGTTGTATTTACATACAAATTTTTTGACAAGAGAGCAGAGCTCAAACATAAAATCCAGAGAAGTGGCAAATCGAAGGCGGCTATAGATAAGCTTCAAATGGGTTCAAAGGCATTGGACTTTACATAAGTATACACATAAATACATATGTATAAACATATGTTTATTCACTTCCTATGTTTATTTCCCTATTACACAATCTTTCTGGATGATTAAGCAAGCCATATATGTACATAGGTATGTATAGTATATTTTAAATATTCGACTGTTTCGGCGGAATAAATAAAAAAATCTGATGCAATATCCATCGGTGCATTATAAATGTAAATAAAAATATAAAAATAAAAGCAAAAGTCGAAGGAAGAGGTGTTGTAAATTATGCAAAAATTTTGTACGGATGTATGAATGTTAGCGGCCACATATATGTGCATAGTACTTATATTCAAATATTTAAACGATTTTAAAAGCACATACATATATACATATGTATGTATTTTATTTTCGCCTTCGATATTGAAACTGTATCAGAAGGCACTAAGAAACGTAACTCTTTGGCGAAAATTAATAGCACCCATTGCATTTGGCGTTGGATATACATTAGGATGGTTCCTCAAAATATTAATACCTATCACGGGCCTTTTTATTTTAACAAAATTTAATGGTTTGGAATAAGTTCAGTTTTCTTAAATCACAAAAATCTTTACTTTGAGCAGCTATAAATCAGCGAATTAGCACAGCAGTTGCCGCACGTTGAGTGGGTGAAAATCAATCGATCACTTTCTGTGCGATAAAAATCCGGCAGCTTATAGAACTTACTAAACTTAGTCATCGCGTATAACATTACGGTACCTACAGCTTTTCCCATTTTCTACCTAGCTACATACATAGTGCCAACGTTGAATGACTGCACTATCCTCATGCCCTCACACCAGCCTTCAAACTCAAAAATGGTCCAGAAATCAACGTACGGAGCCTTTCTTCGCCCGCTCTTTCACACTGAGGCGGCATAAGAGCTTTGCTATCGAGTATCATTCCGTGGTAGGTATGTACTTAGTGCTTTGCTTCAGCTGGAAAGTTACTAGATTTAGCTAAAGTCTATACCGGATTGGAATCTTACATTTAGTAGCGAAGATTGCTGGATCCGAGTTTTCTGCGTTGATGTTACTTTGATTGTTGACTAGTTGGTTGGCTCGAGAATGACCTAAGTGAGTGGGGTGACAAGATACCTCTGGCTTACTTTCAATTATTTTTAGAGTCTTGGTGACTGTCAACGACGGGCCTCTGTAGACCAGTTTAGTAGTCTCATGCATACCCCACTGTGCCGAGAACCTTCTGCAGCACAGCATTTTACATTTCTAAATTTTTAAATTCTGTTTATTCATTGCCTAAAGCTTTTACGCTGCGTTGCACTTCCGGTTCGATTTAAACTTGTTAAGCATACAAAATGTAAATAAATAAATATAAAATGTTAAAACAAACATTATTTTTAATTAAAATTTTTAATTATTTAAAAAAAAAATGTGTTTTTGCAGACAACTTTTTTAACATATAAAAATGTATGCGCGCCAAGTATTTTCCAATGGAAACCAACAGCATGGAAAACCAAGTAGCATACATATATACATACATATGTACATAGTTCGTAAAAAATGTATTTAATTAAAAAAATCGAGTTGCTTACAAAATTTACGCAAACAAGTTTTAATCTGTAAAAAATATACAAAAATTTTATTGAAAAACTTAAAAAAAGTGCAGTGTTGATGATGAGACCTAGTTGAGATTTTAATCAAGCTGTAAAGCGCGGAATGAGTAAACGTGGTGAAAAAAATAAAAGCATAAATACATATGCGAATGTATATAAATACAACTACATACATAAGAATAAAAGTATTTCAATGGGCGTTATACATAGATACAAATATGTACAAGCATATGCTATAGTTATTTATAAATATAAAAATCAGAGCCACATACATAGTTAAGTACGTATGTGTATGCAAATATACAGTTATAAATATACATAAATAGTAAATAAAACAAACAGAAAATTTTACAGTAAAATGTATGCGTTTTAAAGAAATCTAGTCTAACGAAATTCTCATATAAACATGCATATGGGTCAATCCATGTAAAATCGACCAATGGTTAGAATCGAACATTTCTTTTTAGTTTGGATGAATTTTGGTCAAAACTGTTATTTTATCATAGAACAAAGTTCTGTCAAAGGAAGAACACAATTCTGTTTTGGAATGTCTAAAATTTAAAAATATCCCGAATTTGAAAAAAAAATTTAATATCTCAAAAACAATTTAAGTTACAAGAATGATTTTGATTTCGTTTTAAAGCAGATATTTGGCCATATAAAAAAATTAAAAAAAAAACGAAAAATAAAAAAAATTATACAGACAAGTGAAACTAAAAAATTCCAACTTACAAAAGATTTTGGTATAACTCTAACTGATATCCCACAAATTTTATGGCGTTTTTAAAGGATATGAATTACAAAAAAAAAATAATGTATTTCCAACTATAAATTAAAAATAAATTTTAATTAAATGAAAATTCCTTAGATAACAAAACTTTATTTAGAGTTTGCGCAAAAAAATTTTATTCAAAAGTTCACATCTTTAAATAAATTTCACGATTTTTTAAGATTGGTCGTTGGTATTTAAAAAAAAAAAATAGTCAAAAATTATAATAAGTTCTTGGTTTTAAACTTTTCTAAATTTCGAAATTCTGTATATTTTATTTTTCAAATGGTTTTAATATATATTTTTTGTAGCCATGAATATCACCTCCAGAACGAGATCGGAATCGTTTTTGTAACTGTAATAGTTTTTGAGATATCAAAACAATAAACCTGCAAAAAAATTTAAACTCTTCCCTTTTGCAGAAATTTATTTTATTTATAATAAAACAAGTTCTAACCAAAATTTAACCAAATTCAACATTGGTACATTTAAGACATTGGTCGATTAGTCATGGATTGACCCATGTACATACCTATATAGATATGTACATACATACACGCACGCATACATAAATACAATATGCAATGATGAAAAAGTGTTCTTGAACAACTACTTAACTAGGCAAAATGCAAAACTAACAACTAATATGTAAAAGCGCAAAAAACGAAAAAGTTTAACTAAAATTTAACTGTAACTAAAGCAAATGGATTTAAGAAAATTTTTAAGCTGTACATTGAATGCAAATAGTAGTTTTGAATGAAATACATACATACATATAAACTAATAAATGAAAAATATGAAGTAAATTAAATAAAGTCAGACAACAATAAAAAAAGACCGTCAGCTCACCCTCTACCCCTTCCGAAAACAAGCAACCAAATTTCAAAGCCAACGAAAAATGAAAGCATAAAAAAAAACAATAGCAAAACTTTGCAGAAAAAACATAAATTTCTGTTTAAAACTTTGAGTACTGCATTTTTTTTGCTTTGCTACTGTAGAAAAATTTGGAAAAGTTGCCAAGCTTACTGGAAATCAATAAAAAAAATTCCAGCCAACAAACACTTAACCAAAGCTTATTTAACCACAACCCCCAAAAACCATAAAAATTAAATAAGAATTGTCGCAACAATGTGTTTGTAATTTAGCTTACAACAACAAGTAAGTAAATACACAATATTCAATTGCAAAATTTAAAACCGAAGGTACATACATATTAATTAAAATGTGAAAAAAAACCCAGCAAGAAAATATTCTCTAACAATAGCCATTTCAAACATAACAAATTANTTCAATTGCAAAATTTAAAACCGAAGGTACATACATATTAATTAAAATGTGAAAAAAAACCAGCAAGAAAATATTCTCTAACAATAGCCATTTCAAACATAACAAATTACAGCAACAGCTAAACAGGCAACTACAGGCGAATACTTAAATTAAACTCCTTTGAATGTTTAATCAAATTTGCTAACATGCTATCATTTTATGCAAAAGAGATTCATCTACTAAAATAACCAACAACAATATACCAAACCGCTTATAAAACCAAAAAACAAAAAACATTTTAAGTTTTTGCAATAAAACTGTACGTTTCGAAAGATTGTATGTGAACAACAACCGCTTACACATGTATATACACATACATATGTACGTATATGTAAACATGTGTGTATACATTAACTAACTAACCTAAATAAATAATCAATACATGCATTAACTTATTACATTTACTTATACAGGTATGTTTGTATTAACTGCATACAATTATATAAAATACATACATACATAAATACATATGTACGTAAATATTGAAATTAACATCCCGAAATGCAAAAAATCCCCTCAAAGAAGCAGACAGTTGGCGCATGCAGAAATAAACCGAAATTAACCAAAATTTTAAAAATGAAACGCAAACACTAAACATCATGAAAATAAAGCAAAAAATAAACAACTTCAAAAAAAAACGTCACTTTCTTAGAGCTTTCTTTTTAAATCTAGGTTTTAAATCACGTCCCGTTCGCGCAACGTGGGCAACCCATATGCGAGATACGGTAACCAATCCGTGTGAAGCATTGGGTAACTTAGGAAAGATTGGCAGCTGCGTCCACTCCGACTTATTCGGCTCAAAGGCTCACTTAAGCCAGCAGCGTTTGTTCACCAGTAAGCGCTGCTGCAAACGGGTGCCCAGTGAGCTGAAACGAAACCCTGTATCCAGATAGATATGTATCCATATATTTCAAAGAAAAGTTATGTAAGAAATTGGAACCAATTATCTGGGTTACTTGTAGGTCAACAGGTATTATAAAATTTTTTCAAACAAGATTGAATAGAATTCTATAAAATAAATTGCTAAATAGTAATTTTTAGCCTTAACCATGCCTTTAGCCTTGACCTCAACATCAACCTTAAGGTGAAATTAGTCAAGAACGTAAACCTACCGGTACGTAAACCCGAGTCAGCTGACCCGATCTGTCTTACCAGAGTGCCATGTAAATGAAAACTCAACACCGCAGAATTTTTCTGCAGTTGTAGCCCGTAGCGCAGAAATCTGCGGAATTTATATTTTTCCGTGTCAACTGATTTCTTCCTACTCTAGATGGTTGTCACTTCGTCAGTTCTGCAGATGGTAAAAAAGTTATAAGCTCCTATTCAAAATATTTGAAATTAACTATCGAATAAGGTTTTTTGTTGAAAAATAAATAGTTTATATTTAGCTAGCGTCTATTATAGCACGAAAAATTGTAGATGAAAAGGTAAGTTTATGAAAAGGCATTGATGAGTGGCAACACTGTAGTAAGCAACACTGAGGGCTCCAGTAATCGACAAAATTCTGCGTATACAGACAGCGTTTAAGAATAAGTTCTGCGTTCTTGACTAATTTCACCTTTCACCTTAACTTTTACGTTAACCCCACCTGTAACTTTAACCTCAACGTTAACCATAAGTTTAACCTTTATCTCAACCCCAATCTTAATCTTAGCCTCTACTACTTTGAAATGAAGTAGGTCCCAACGAGTGTATCGATTCTTCGTTACATGGATGTTTGCATTTACTCNCAAGTTTAACCTTTATCTCAACCCCAATCTTAATCTTAGCCTCTACTACTTTGAAATGAAGTATGTCCCAACGAGTGTATCGATTCTTCGTTACATGGATGTTTGCATTTACTCCCAAGGGCTCCAACGAAGGATCCCAACGAAAAAATTAAAAGATTTAAAATTAAATTTGACCAGCCAGCTGAGACCGGGCCGGGACCAAAATCCTTTCCCGATATTCCCGATAAATCGAACAACCTCCGTAAACTCACAAAATCTTCCTTAAATACGTTTTATGAAATAAGCATTTTTTTATGTTTTATTGACAAAAAACGAACAGAAAAGCAAAAGAAAAAAAAAATTGCAAGATGCCAGATTTATTATTATTTAGTATTTTCCACCGTATTATAAACACCGTATTATGCATGAACATTAGAGTGGAGCGAACAAAATTTCGATTTCGAAAAAAATCAACTCGATTTTTTAGCCACTTGATACTTTTACCTTATTGCATTAAAATTTAATGGGCTAGAAGAACGCATGCTCAAAATCGTCTAGAAAGTTTTTTAAAAGAAGAGATTTTTCGGAACTTCAATGCTCTTAGCGCGACCATTAGGCCTTGTGAATTAGGGTCGCGTGTGTCAAAACCGAGAAGAATTTAATAAGGTCACGCAGGCATAATTCATTTTGAAAAGTGGCGTTATTCCTCGACTCTAAGAAAACTCGCTCTTTCCCTCTATGGCTTTTCTACAGACCCCTGGGCAACCATTTGAAAATGGCGTAAAATTAGCCTTTGGCCGCGCCTCGAAAATATAGTCCACAAAAGTCCAAATCCGGGTAGGCTGACCTCAGCATTTTAGCGTAGAACACCTTTCCGTGTTGGCGGTCTTCGGCTGCGCTTCGAAAAAATAACCCTCATCAGTCCAACTCCAGCTACGCCATCCACAGTATTTTTGCGCAGGCATAATTCATTTTGAAAAGTGAGATTAGGCCCCGATCAAAAAATTAAATCACCAAAGAAGACGGCCTTAGAATTTCGAAATAGAATAATTGATTTTTTTCGCTGCACCCTAATAAACATATTTACATATGCATGTGTCTGCGGCCGCCGTAGCCGAGGACCTGGGTTCGTCCCTTGATACATCCAAAAATGGTAAGCGTTTTTTTGTTGACAGCAGTCGCCGTCGACATGCAATGCCAAACCTCTGAGTGTACTCCTGCCACGAAAAAGCTTTTCATAANTCAAAAATGGTAAACGTTTTTTTGCTGACAGCAATCGCCCCTCGACAGGCAATGCCAAACCTCTGAGTGTACTCCTGCCACGAAAAAGCTTTTCATAAAACATCTGTGGCACAGAGACGGCGTAAAGCTGAAGGTTCCTAAATATGTGTGAATCCATCAAGGCGCACATGTGTAGATATGCGACCGTTTACATCTGTTTACAACTTAAGCATAAATCATAATTGAAGCTGCGCTACATTGAAATTGAAATTCATGCGATAGATTCCGCGTTGCTCAGCAGATAACCTCAAGCTTCCGTCCAGACATTATCTTTAATTGAAAGTATGCTTATGAGTGTAAAAGCTCATAAAAGCCATTGAGCACTTCAGCCGAAAAAATTGTCTAAGTATTTTGTCTTGGCACTTAATATTATTGAGGGCTTATATTCAATACCCCCTATCTGGATTTTTCACAAAAATTCTGATATAAAAATCCACCTTAGACTTAACTGTCATCGGTGATGTAAATGCTGACCTTGTATAAAGCTTGACAGAAGAATTTACTTTTAAATTTCAAAGTTTGAATTAACATCAGTGATGACAGGTAAGTTCCAGATGGGTTCTTAACATCACAAAAAATCGTTTTTGGGAAAATTGCAGATAGAGGGTATTGAAGATAAGCTCTAGTGGTAAGCAGTGCGCGCTTCCACTCCGCAACGCCTGGGTTCAAACCCTGGTCAAAGCAACATCGCAAAAAATATAGAAAAAAAGTTTTTTCTTAACAGCGGTCGTTCCTCGGCAGGCATTGGCAAACCTCCGAGTGTATTTCTGCCATGAAAAACAGCTTCCCATAAAAATACAATCGCCGTTCGGAGTCGGCGTAAAACTATAGGTCCTTCCGCTCTGTGTGACAATATCAAAGCGCACGCCACAAATCGGAGGAGAAGCTCGGCCAAACACTAACATATGTGTAAGTGCCAATCTATTATTATTATTATTATTATGTATTCGGAAATAGAACTCAAGCGTCACAGCACCGAAACCTTTAGATGATATTTTGCTGCAAGTAGCGCCATTAGTATACACGCCTAACGTCGGTGTAGCACGTCTGCTACTTTGTCCGTCCGCTCCATCATCCATTTGCTAAATCGTCAATTCATTCCACAGTTTATTGGTTTATTTAAAAAAGTTTTATATGCACAAACTCATTTGTTTATCACTTATCAGCTGCGGGATTACTCAGTTCGCGCGCATTTGGATTTAAGAATTTAAACAACAATAATAAATGAATGAAGAGTAAACTGAATTGCAATAGATTTAGCGCAGGCACAGAGCACTGATAACAGAAATCCAAGCCAGCGGCAAACTACGCCACAATCGTTGACTGACTAAGTAAGCGCCAAGTTGGGGAGTACTTATGTATGTGAAAGTATGTGGGTAGATGACAGATTACGGGACGGACATTGCAGTGCTGATGCGTAAATCAGTATGTAGTAGAGTGCGACTTAACGCCAGTAATAATAGTAAAAGTGTCGTCGTCGCCAATCCAATAAACCCAACAACCAGAGGCACCAAATCTAAAGTGAGCGTTCTACATGCAAAACAAACATACATACACGCTTACTTACTTACGTACATGCATAGCTCACTATAAAGCGCGCTAACCGGGCCTGTCTGCTTGCTTGCTTGTTTGCCTGCCTGTTTGCCTGCCTACTTACTTGCTTACGAATGCCTTAACGCCGGCCGCCTATCGCTCGCTCGCTAGCCGGGCCTGCCTGCCTGCATGCCCATCCGGCGTTTAAACCGCCACATATAAAAACACTGGTCATACCCAACGTATTCGTCATTCACTGGCAACAGGCAAGCCCCAGAACAGCTGAGCGTCAGCAGGCAAGAAGCACAAGTACGTCAGGCGCAGAAGCAAAAAATTACGCGACTGGTACCTACACGTATCTACAGAGCAACGACAATTTTCTGAAATCAGTTGCTGACAGGCAGTGGACGCGGTAGTAGCAATCAGTTGCTAGCAACATACTACCTAAAATATTTGCGAATATAAAGTGACTTATAAAGTTTTAAGTGTTCCCCCGCTTTCTTAAAATTTGGAAAAGTATAAACAAACAGTTTTTGAAAAATGTCTTTCACGCGCGAACAGTTGGAGTCGGCCATGAGCGAGAAGTTGTCCAAGTCGGACACCATCAAATTGCGGAATAAACATATCGGGTAAGGACGTTTACGATTATATTTAAATTTATGTAAGTATTGAGAGGTGATTTTATATACGGAAAATATTTAACTTAGAATAATTTTAACTGGTTTTGAAAGCGAAGTATTTTAACTATCTTACGTAAATTAAAAAAGTGAAATCCCGTGTTTGTTAATTAACAAAATGATAAATATTTCTCTTTGAATTTTTTTTTTACCCTAAAAATTTATGAGAAATAAATATAAATATTTTTCTGGTTACAATAATCGGTTGATTTCGAAGTCATTTAATTATTTCAAAAATTTTGAGATTTGTTATTGCAAACCGAATTAAAAAATTTCTGAGCGGTGAAGTTTAATTAAATAAACTATAATTTTAGCTAAATTTTTTTACGAATACGATGCCAATATGTACTTAGTTAAAAAGATTTATATCAACGAATTGCTAACCTCCCCTTATTTGAAGACCAAAAATGTTGCTTCCTATATTTTTCAACCGCCAGAGAAATCTATAGTCATTTAGACGACGGTTTTAAAAATGGAAAAACGAAATTTTTGCTTTTTATTTAGTTTAAATAAAATCTAATAACAATAGAAAAAAACAAAAATTCAAAATTAAATAAAGCAAATAACTAAGTTTGTTTTTAGTTTGCCAAGAATTTTTATTTATGTATTATTTTTTTAATACATACTTGAAAATAAAACTTGTATTTTTGTAATAAAATTGTTCGCTACAAAAAGATGATGTGGCTTTAACCAGTTGTCAGATTTTCATAAAAATCCTTTTGTTTAAAAATTTGCTGTAAAAATATTACATAAATAGCGAAAACATTTACTTATTATCAAAAAAGTTGGCCTCTAAACAAAATTCTCAAAAATAAAACAGGTTTAAGGAGTGTGAAAATCGTATTATTAGACAATTGAGAATTTGATGGGGAAGTAAAAATTTATTTTATTTGCTAGTATAAGTTCGTGTATATGTTAAAAAAAAAACGTTTTCCGTAACTAAAAAAAAATATCAAATCTTCAAACAAAAAAATCGCGAGGTTGTTCTAAATTTTTTATATGCAAAAAATCTTGAATTTTTTTAAATAAAAATTTCGAAACCAAAAGATGATATGGTTTAAACCAATGTCAGATTTTGATTTTTAAACTTCGCAATGGGAAATCAACAAAAATCTTAGTCAGAAAATATTTTCCCTAATTCAAAAAAGAAAGTCATTTTCGCAATTAAAAAAGAGCTTTAAGAGTTTCCTCAAAACTTTTTAGATTTTGATTCGAAAAATGTTCTTGTATAATGCAAATAAAAAATCTCTTTCATAGTTAAAAAACAAAAAAAACATTTTTAAATTGAATAAAAAAAAATTATTCTTGCAGGTGTGTAAAAAAAACAGTTGTGTTTGTTTTTACTTTGCCAAAAATTTGCTGTTTTTTGTTTTCCAAAATCGTTTTTATATTTTATTAAAAAAAAGAAAATAAAAAGGCGTTTAAGAGTTTGAAAACGTATCTTTAAAAATTTGTACAATTTTATTTGCTGCGCAAGTGACAAAAAAATTTTCTTTTTAATTGCCAGTAAATTTTCATCCCCAATTTAACAAATCCACAATAAAAAAAGTTTCCGTTAAATATTTTTTATCAAATATTGGCAACAAAATGTCGAAAAACGACTTAGTTAAAAGTTTTAAATTATCTGGAACCCTGCTCATTAGCATTCTTAAGTGAAGGTCTTGGCCACTTTCTTGGTTACCTTAATTTCTCTTTTAATGAATGTGTAGTACCTCTGTTTACGCCTTAGCTTTGAGACAGTGGTGGATTGGTGAATTTAAGTCCTAAACCACCCCAAACCTACTTCATATAAGCGTAAGAACGAAAGTAAGCCCTTCTGTGACCATGTCTTCATGTCACAAAAGAGCTGCTTTTTTGTCGCAAATGCAGATGATCAGCCTAAACAATAAATTTCCTTGGAAGCATTGTGACTTTTTTCTCTGAGCTGTAGTGAGCGCGGGACTAAATATTCAATCCTGAACCCACCTATCTTCCGCATCATTCAGTTATTCTGTTTTGTTTTGCTGATCGTTTCCGTCTCAATAAAGAAAAGAGTTCTCATATTATAAAAAATAATTTTAAGTAAGATTTACTGAATTTGTTGGTAGTTGCGAGTTTTACTGGGAGCTTCGGAAAGGATATTTGTCTTTGCCTTTTCGTGATCATTTGGCCTCTTCCTTTTACCGGAACCTTTCTTTAGATTACATAATTCAGTTCTACGCAGCCCGCAAACGTCATAAAAAGTAAAAATAAAAAATTACATTTTTTAATCATTAAAATAAATTTAACTCGTATATTTCTGCTCCTTTTATAACATTTATGTAAATTAATATCTTTTACTGAGAGTTCTGGTTTGTGGGCGCCCACAATTTGAAACAAGCAGAAGCAACCAGATGTTTGTGTACTTAACAGCTTTTAAGTCCATACTACAAGTTTATATACCTGTATATATTTAAGTATATATGTACTTATGTATGACACTCTCACTCAAGTAGTATACTGAATAAGTACGTGTGCCATGCGGCTTATTCCGGTGCAAGGTCGTTGCCTTGAAGAGATTTCATTATCAAGGTCATGAAAGGCGCCAAACTCACTGCGCCAAGTGGGCAAACACTCAAAGGCTGAGGGGAGGATAAAAAAGTATCCTTCGTACTAACTACAATAAACACTAAGCGAATCAAGTACAATATGTAGACGCAAAAGCAGGCAAAACGACATGGGAAAAATAAAAGGAAAATCTAAAAAAAAAGCTTTGTTTTGTTGCTTAAAGCACGCAGCATCCTTTGTACGCCTGCGCCTACCCACTTTCACTGCTCCGTCGCCTGTATGCGTTTAAACGTACAACAATAAACACATACGTATCTACCCAGCAGAGAANAGTTTTGTTTTGTTGCTTAAAGCACGCAGCATCCTTTGTACGCCTGCGCCTACCCACTTTCACTGCTCCGTCGCCTCTGTGCGTTTAAACGTACAACAATAAACACATACGTATCTACCCAGCAGAGAAATTGTAAGGCTAAGCGCAAGTTCGGTTGAAGAGAATCGAAAATAACGCCCTAATGCTTTTTTTGCACTTTTGTAAGCAACGTTTCTTTTCACACAAAAAACTACACTTAACTTCTGTCACCTTTGCAGCGTTGCTATGCCGTCACTAAGTAAAATGATAATGAATGCCCTGTTATTAGTGCATTTTGCACAATCAAATAAATTTCAAAACATTCTCTTGTTTATTAATTATAATCTAACAAATAAGTACATAATTAATAAATTTGCAATTAAAGCAAAAGCGCAAAATAAGGTGCTTAACAATTAACACCACAAAAAAAACAATGCCAATGCAAACAAATTGTGGCTAAAGCTTATCAACTGTACATATATAAATGTTTGTCTATCACTCGTTGGCGATCGACATCAACGTAAAAGATCGTGATCGCTTACAAAGGCGAGAAAAAGTTGAAATTTCGCGACTACAATATGTTGGAGCACCACTCTCCCCACCAGCTCCCTACGAGCCACTGTCGCTCGACACTGAGGCAATTTCAAATGCTACACGTGGCGGGCCCCCTTTTTGGGCTTACATACAAATTATTTTCGTTAATTTTTAATAGAAATATAGTTAATTCTACATCAAATCTACATATAAAGTAGTGCTTTAAAGTTTTTACAAAATTTAAGAAAATTCGACACATTTTCTCGAAAATTTTCAACTTTTAAACAAAATTTTGTAGAATTTGTTTGAGTATGCAGTTTTATAGTTTACGCAATTTCAGTATAACAAAGTGCAAGTTTATAGTGGCTATAAGCTACCGTTGATTTTTGAGAATTTTTTTTGCTGATAATGTGGCTCATTTTCTCCATATAACGAATGCGTGATAGTGTTTTTTGTATGGGAAAAAATGCCGAAGAGCGTCAGTAAAAAAATCTCAAAAATCAGTGGCAGCTTAAAACTTGCACTTTATTACACTGAAATTGAGTAAACTACAAAACTGCATACTCAAAAAATTCTAAAAAATTTCGTTTAAAAGTTGAAAGTTTTGGAAAAAATTTGTCGAATTTTCCTAAATTTTGTAAAAACTTTGAATCATTGATTTCTATGCCATTTGAAGCAGAATGTTGCTATTAAAAATTAACGAAAATAATTTATTACGAAGAACCTTGAAAAGATTAAAAAAAAAACTCTACGGAAACATATTCCGGTGGGTGTACATACAAAATAAAGACTTACCCGAAAATTAAAAAAGAAAAAAATTAATAGCAAAAATTCAATAAAATTAAGTAATATGTCACAAATATCTGAATTCAAGTCAAAATTTTGTCGAATTTTTTCGATCAAAAAATTTAATTTTTTTCAAACCCTAGTAGCGACTCCTAAAAATTTAAAATCTTCGTTGATGTCTTTATTTTGTACGCAGCACAAAATAAAGGGGTGCCCCATACAAAATTTAGTCGATACATACAGTGATGTGAAAAATAATAGGACGCGACATTTTGTACAGTTTTGGCCATTTTTCTTTTGGTTATTTAATTTGTAACATACAATTGTAAATACAAAAATTAGAAAAATTCAACAAAATTTTACAACAACCACAAACCTTTTATTAAGATTTTTTTAGTTTTGGTATTTTTTGTAGATGGTGTTATTATTTTCTTCCATACAAAAAAAATTGTCGAAGGTACTTTGTATGAAAGAAAAGGCGAGACACCGTCAGTGAAAAAAATGTATCAAAAATCAATGCGAAACTTACACTTTATTAAGCTAGAATTTAATGGGCTATAAAACTGCATACATACGCAAAATTTTTGTAATGAGCTATATTTATTATACAAAAAAAAATAAAAAAAAAACATTAAACTAATAAAAGAAAAATAGCCAGAACTGGTCAAAATAACATGTCACTATTGTTTTTCCACATGACTGTACATTAGGGTGGTCCAAAATAAGTAAAGTCGGAATTTAAATGCCCTCACCCCATAGGAGTGTTCTATATCGAAAAAGAATGCCCCTTTTTTATTTTGAAATCAAAAATTTTTTAGAGACTGCTCAAAGTATTTCATGTATTTTATATGGGGAAAAAACAACTTTACATAGAAATGTTATGGAATTCTTGAAAATCAATATTTTTCGATCGGAAGACTCTGGTCCCCTTCAGCAGACTTCCAATAACAATATGTACATAACTGTTTATTTAACAATTTTTTAATACTAAATATTTTTTATTTATCCCACTATTGCTACTTCTGGGGGTTATGGGGGACCTATAAAATATATTCATTGTAAATAAACCGATTTTCCATACAAAATCAAGTAAGTTTACGAGGTTTACATAGTTACGAGGCATTTACCCGTTTAGATGATAGTTGCTATGAGAAAATGGTTACAAAAATAATTGGATATTATTATTGGGAATCTCCTGAAGAGGATCAGAGTTTTCCGATCGAAAAGTATTTATTTTCAAGAATTCTATACCAAGTGGGTTTTCCCATATAAATTACATGGAAAACTTTGAGCGCTTCGAGCGAACTATAAATATTTTTCGATTTCAAAATAAAAAAAAATAGAGGTATCTTTTTTCGGTATAAAACAATCCTAGTGGGCGAGAGCAAAACAATTCCAACTTTACTTTTTCACATGCATTTTTGCACCAACCTACTGTAAATACTCACATATTCTTTATTTGTATTTTTATTATCTCTTTTCATATACATACATATACCTTAGTATATATATATTTTATAGGATTTTTATACAGAAATATTTAAAATTATTTAGCTTCCTATTACTTACTATTTTAATGTAACTTCAATACATACATACATACATAAGTATGTACATACATATGTATTTTCTTGCACAGCACAACAAAAAAAACATTTTTTTTTTTGTTTTCTTTCACTTTTCTATGTACTCCTATTGTCAAATTTATGGATTCGTCGTTGCTGAAAAAAATTAAATAACTATACTTTAATAAATATTATACAAATTTCCTGCAATGATTGACTGTGCAACTCAACAGCCAAGCTTGCCAACTATTCTATCGTTCCGATCCCTTGAAAATTGTACGCGGCCAGGGTCAGTATATGTTCGATGAGATGGGCAATCGTTACTTGGATTGTATAAATAATGTAGCGCATGGTAAGTTTTGTTAAACAATTATATATACATATTTACATATGTATTTGTTAGCTCACAATTCGAAAACTGAAAATGATGAGTATCAAGCGCAATTAAGTAACTTAATTTGAGTGTAAAAAATTAGAAAATTTTTTAAAGATCGAACATAAGAGTTTATTGCCTTCATTTTCAAACTAAAAATTCAGCGTGGACGAAAACAAGTGGTTTTGTTCGAGCAAATAAAAACATACATAGATAAATTTTAAATTCTAAGGATTTAGACGTTTTTTTAATTTGCATTTAAAAAATTAAAAAAAAATTTCTTATTTTGTTTTAAAAATAATTATTGCTTTCAAGTTTTAAAATAAAATGAAAAAATGGTGCGAAACCTTTAAAAACCAGTTATTTATATAAAAATAATGCTTAAGTTTAAAATGTACCGAGAAGGCTTGTGGATGTTCACACCTGTCTGTTTATCAGGTTATCTTTTTATTTTATATTCGGTTTACAACAATAAAATACATTAAAAAATAATTTTTTTTTTAACCAGTTAACAAACATTTCAATTCCTTTTTGTTAGACATCGAACAGCGATCGATTGATTTAAAAAATAAATAAAAGTCTCACTCCTTTACTTCCCCAAACACGAAATGAATAACCCCAGATTAGATATTTGGACAGTGCAACACACAAGGGCGTTAGAAAAAGGTTTTGTATTTCTCACCGCGACCGCCCCTGGGTGGGCAAAAGGGAAACCTCCTATTTAGTAAATGTCTGTCTTCAAAAGCTTCCCATAAAATAAACGTCCGTAATCAACGGCAAATTGTAGAATCCTTCACAACCACTAATCTATAGTAGAGCCGTTATTTTTATCTCATAGTAAGGTGCGTAAGTGGTTGAAATATATTTTCTTTCGTATGGCTATCCATTCAGTCTAATGTACATACAATCGAGCTCTAACCGCCAGAAAAAAAACGTAAGCGACATATTTTTCAAAAATTTTCGTTTTGATGCAGAAATCCCCTTAGACCATCTAGATGCAATTCTGCAAAAAGAAAATTTTGTGAAAAATGTATGTGTTTTGATGATATCGCTCAGCAACTTGGCACCTGGCAATGAACCAAATGTTTAATGTGGTTTCCTTTTTTTGATTTCTCGCTTTGCATTTTTTGTGTATTTTTTTATAGCAAATTAGCAAATTAATAGCTCTCTACGTACTTAAAATCGCTTGTTGAGATTAGCTTAAAATAACATCAAATAAAAATAATAACCTTAGGCAATTGATATGCTATCAACAGGAAAAAATTCGATTCAAAAATCGAAATCTCTAATGGTGATTTCGATTCTACAAAAAATGTTGGCTTTTCATCGCCCTCACCTTAGTGTTTGTGCGTAGAGGGCAAAGAGAAGGTTGCATTTTTCGCTAGAAACGAAATCGGCATAAGTAAATACACATATGTATGTATGTACTAATGTACATTAGGGTGGCGAAAAAAAAGGAAAATCAGAATTTTAGTGCAGGTAGGAAAACTCTGTGTCTCTTCAGAAGACTATCAGCAATAATAGCAAATGGTTTATTTAACATTTTATTGTTATTAACTGATTTTATAGGGCCCCCAAAAAACCAAAAATGCAATGGAGGGCCCAAAAAGTCGTTAGCATTAAAAAATGGTAAAATAAGCAATTGGTACTATAATTGTAGTCTCCTGAAGAGAAACAGACTTTGGCGATCGAGAAATATTATCTGTGCATATGTAAATTCACAACAATAAAATGCAACGGTTGCCATGGTAGTAAGCATAATATTTGCAAATGCAATTCCAAGTGCAAATTCAAGACCATTTCCACAATATCCTGGACAGCCAGCCCGGTTGATTTTCAAGAATTTCATACCATATCTACAAAAAAAAAAATTGTTTCCTTACATAAAATACATGGAAAACTTTAAGCACTTTGAGCGACCTCTAAATATATTTTGATTTCAAAATAAAAAAGGCTTATATTTTTTGGTATAGGCAATCAGGGCGAGCTTTAAAATTCCGACTTAAATTTTTATTTTTTTTTACCACCCTAATGTACATACACGCATCTATACATAAAATGCACATGCTTTAGAAAACAAAGAAGACAAAAGATAACCAGCAAAGAATGTGCAAAACAATAACATCGAGTTGTGACATTTTTCGGCTTAACAACGCTGCGGTAGAAAGTCTTTCATCGCTTGCTGCATTGTAAATGCAGCTATTGCTATTGTTGCTGGTGGCTGGTTCCGCACGTTTTATAATTTCCGCACGCTTATCCACACATACACACATATGTTTTCTTTACTTTCAATCATTTGTGACCAGCGCACAACAATTTTTTTTTTGGGTATTTTCCGCTCTGCAATCAGCAGGTAATTGAGATCGCGCACAGTAGATACAGCCGTGAATCACTGACTCTTTAACAGGGTGACTGGTTATCCAAGCATACTAACTACAACAACCATTTGGTGTCGCGTAATAACACCTCCGCATGTATTTTTAAATTACGCCGAAAAAACTTATTTTATTTGTGCAAAATGCAAAGCATTTATATCTGTATTTTACCTTAGTTTTCGGCGCGAAGCACGAGTTATTCACGTGTTCAGTTGCATTTTGGCTGTCGCCAATGGTCACTTTCAATGATATTTGCTCAGAAGAAGAAAAAAATACAAAGAGCAAATAAAATAAACATCGTCGGAAAATTACTGCTGTGAACGTCTACCCGTACATATGTACATACATATGTAAATATACACATACATACATATGTATATTTGTTTGTTTGTTGTAATAATACCATCACATCATATTGTTATTTGTCCGTTGTGATAGGCCTTTAACGCTTTCTTATTTGATATGTATGAACATTGGGGTGGACCAGAACATTAAGGGAATCGTTTTGCGAAATTATGTACACACTACATAGACTTCTGCATGAGTTCATTCAAACTTCTAGCCAAACAGAGTGCAGTAGATTTTAATATTCTACATCATATACAAAACACTCAACGTTTTGAATTTTGTAAGTTATGAATATATATTTTGTTTCAAATTTTCTACCTTCAAATGGAATAATGCGAATGAATTAATGAAAAACATTAAAATCATTCAAACTCATTTTGGTTATATCTTCCTATATCTTCCAAGTGATGGTAAAATCTCCAAAAAAGCCCATAAAAGGGTTATTGAAACTGGAAAAAAATCTTCTTTTCTAGATATACCTCTATTGCAGATTTCACAACAAAAAAACTTCAATTTTATTTTATTAAAATTTTGTTAATTACATAAAGCCATAGCACATTTTTTTTTAATAATAACAAGTTCATGAATTCGTAACAGTTTTACTTGACTAGTTCACAAAACATACAAATATTTTCGCTTGTATATGTATTTATAACTTGGAAGTTAACAAAAAAGATGCAGAGAACTGTAAAATTAATTTATGTCTTGTAAGTTGCACTTTTAAAATATTTTAATAAATCTTTGTTCTCATTTAAATAGGAANAATATACATTTTGTTTTAAATGTTCTACCTTCAAATGGAATAATGCGAATGAATTAATGAAAAACATTAAAATCATTCAAACTCATTTTGGTTATATCTTCCAAGTGATGGTAAAATCTCCAAAAAAGCCCATAAAAGGGTTATTGAAACTGGAAAAAAATCTTCTTTTCTAGATATACCTCTATTACAGATTTCATAACAAAAAAACTTCAATTTTATTTTATTAAAATTTTGTTAATTATATAAAACCATAACACATTTTTTTTTTTAAATAATAACAAGTTCATGAATTCGTAACAGTTTTACTGGACTAGTTCACAAAACATACAAATATTTTTCATTGTATATTTATAATAACATATTATTCAAACTTGGGAGTTAACAAAAAAGATGCAGAGAACTGTAAAATTAATTTATGTCTTGTAAGTTGCACTTTTAAAATATTTTAATAAATCTTTGTTCTCATTTAAATAGGAATTATAAGAATTTTCTTGCCGATATGAGCTCGTAGACTGAATGTCTATAACAAAAACATTTACCTACTTTGCATAGATCTCATTCTGAAACTATTTCAGGAATGTAGAAACTTGTAAGTTTAATCTGGTTTCCAAGTGTATTTTAGATCCATTTGTGAAGAGTGGAAGCTCGTAGTTGTGGAAACGCTGCACTATTTTTATCAGTCTCAATGAAAAATTTCAAAGTTATAGCAAATATCTATCTCTTCAATCTGATAATTAAACTATTAGAGACAGTCTTTTCGACGGCCCAGACCTTATATCACTCACAGCTGTAGGACATTTAAAATTTATTTTGTCGTTAGAGCGAACTAATGTCATTCATTATAGACTGTTGTATCTTTCGCCAGCTGAGCAAATGAAAAATTAAGAGGATGCGTATATCGAATTTCGAAAACGAATTGTTTCGTGACACCCTAATGCACCTAAAAACGTGTATACGTGGTTTTTTGGGGGCTTGGTACAATTCCATTGCAAAGAAAGCGACTAAACAATGAATCACGTGTTTTGCTAACTACTGGAGGGTCGTTTGGTTTATTCAAATGCACTAAAATTAAAAATAAAAATTCATACGTACGTGGACTCCCATAAGGCCTCAAATTATGAAGTAAAATAACAATCAACACAACAAAATCTATTTTTATTTTTATTCACCTAAAATTATAATTTTTTCGTAATAAGCGAAAATACGGGCCAAAAATAGTAAAACTATGTTTTTAGTTTTTTCTTTGACACTAAAAGAATTTTGATATTTTAAATATATAATTAATTCATTTTTTTTTTATAACTCAGTGCAATTCAGAATAAAAAATTGGCATCATATAAAAGAGAAAAGTCTGTAAAATCAAAAAAAGTTTTTTATGCTTGCAACATGTATTTTTGAAAAAAAAGGACTACTATACACTAGACCACATCCTCGAATTACGCTATTCTAACTTTAAATACTCAAAGAAATAAAACTAATGAAAAGGAAATTTTCAATACCTATTCGCCCTGTAGACAAAAAGACTTACATTTTCTCTTTCATTTGGTACCCATATTATTATTCTGTATTGCTATATATTTTTTTGAATTAATCATATTTTGTAAATTTGAAAGTCCTTTTGAAAAATCATGATGTAAGAGAAAAAAAAATAAAAACGCAGTTTCAATATATCCGACCCATAGTTTCTGTAAGTATGTATATTGATTGTTACGTGTGTTTTGAAATCTATTGGTTTTTATCGCGCGCTGTTATCAGTCTTGTTGTCATTCTCAATCCCGGTAAGGCAGGAAATATAGAGGTTTGAATTTATAGTTCTAATCCTGTCAAAGAGCGTCCCAATATTGTTGATCCGTAGTCGCCGACCTGAGAGCGTAGGGCACAGCCTAACTGTATACACTCTAGTCAAGGGTAACTAAGCGCGAAAATTTCACCTTTACAGAAGATTTAATCAGTGGCAAGCCCCTCACAGCTTTTTGCTGACGCAATTGCGCACTATTCATTAACCTTTTACTATAAGCACGTCTATACTTTCTACTGACGTCAAAGTTAAAAAAAAACACACATAAATGAATAATTGGCACACATAAATATTTTATATAAAAAATGTTTTTGCGCAGTGATATTACGAAATCACGTTTCTGGCGCGCGCTGCCAAGGATCGGTGATGAAACATTTTATTTTTAAATAAACAAGAAAAAAGAGATAATGAAAAAGTAGAAACAAATCTAGTCCGTTTAGTTCTTTTTAGTGCAAACTAATCACATTTTATGAGTTCATATACATACTACTTTACTTGTACATACAAAGTTCATAAAGCCACAAAAGCTTTATACGAGTAGTTAAACTGGTATGTACTGGAGGCTACATTTGCATTATCAAAAATACATTTACCATTTTATGAAGATGGACAAATAAATGGTACGCATGATTAGTCGCACTCTAATAAATTTGATTAAATAACCAGCTCGTAAATATTTCCTTATCAACAAAAATGTGTGTCGTCGTTTAGCGGTCTAAAGTCTAGTGTTTGCTTAAACTAACTGCCTTAAATAAATTCGTAAGCAAATTTATTTAGCTGGGCGAGCATAAATTATAAACTGTATTGTGAGTATATGATGTTATATAGCAGCCATGTGAGCAGTACTACGAACGCTGATCGCCAGACTACACACTTTAGCAGGCATGCGTACAAACCCTATAGAAAATTTAATGAGCTGAAAGCTTTGAACTATGATTACTTTACCTTTTTTTTGTAAAGAAGCAATTCGCATATTTTTTGTGGTGGTTGGTGTTGCTGTGGTTTCATTTGCTAGTTCGGATTGCATTTGACCTCGGGTCCTTTTGAACCATTCTAAAATGGGCTCCAAATTTTTTAACCTTTACACGGTTTTACATCCAGGCAAATCAAGTTTTTATATCTCTGCGTGTCGCCTGGATTTCGAGTTCAAATTATGGGAATCCCAACTTCATTAATTCTTTTTAATAGTTCTGTAAAATTACTTTCCATCAGCGCGCGAAAAATAGCATTCAAACTACTAAACATATGCCGTCCATTGTACTGTTTTCGTGTTAACTTTAATTTGTTTTAAAAATAAACGATCTACAAATAAATCGGACCAGATGTTTGACGAAAAGCAACTCAGGTGTTCCTCGCTCAACACGTCGCGATAAAATGGCTCATACCCAATTTTTGCAAAAGAACACAAAAAGTGTCGCGCTGTCGCATCCTCTTCAAGGTAGGAAGTGTAAATGGGATTGCAATCTATGCCTATTATAGTCAAGTGCTTATGCCACGAGAAGCGACAAGTCAATAGTTCCACAAGTTGTCTGCAGTCCCATCTGCTCAACAAAAGCGAACATCTAGCTAGATCTTTTGAGATTGAAGGTAACATCCACCCAACCACTCTTAGTTTCCCAGTCAATGCTGATATACAAATATATGCACCCAGTTTCTGACGCTGACTTCGATAAAAGAAGGTGGGAGTATTATAATTAGTTGTGGCGCAAGGAATACCAGCTGCCTCCTTACCAAATGTTCTCGAGCACCTAGAGTAAAATAAATTCATTATGATATCCAACATAATTTAAACGAGACATGCATTGCTAAACTTAGTAGTTTGAAAGCAAATAATTAGTGCGCTGATCAATGCCTTGAGTGTAGCTTGGCTGTCACTAGTGACAAGTAAAATCCTACTTCGCTACTTATTTTCCACCTCTGGTAAATTGTCTTGGGGAACACAAGTACCACGGCTTGGAATAACGCGGTATTTTCTCCACGAAAGCATTGACGATTGCTCAGTTTTGGAATCTCGGGTAAATATGTTGCAATGTGAAAGTCCGCACTCAGCACCTATTGGGGGTTAAGACAGCACTTATGTTGGTATTCAGTAAGTTAGTCTCATCTGAAGTCACTAAATTTGAGACTATCAATTAGTGACTCTTTTTGTGACATGAGATTTTTTGGGTATTCAGGAAGAGAAAGTCACAAAAAGTTCGCTAAATATGTGTGGTGAAAACAAATAGAAATAGTCAGCTGATAGCACACATTTATGAATGTCATTCGAGAGATCCGACGTTCGAGTCCTCGGGCAGCGGATTTTTTCTTTGTTTTTAACTTATTTTTTTTTTTTTGTCCGACTTTAAAAAAAGGGAAAGCTATCAACTCATAGGAATATTTCTTTTAGAACACGTAAACCGTTTTCGATAATTCGCTTTTTTATCGGTACCTCAAGGGTGGTCACATACTAATTTGGTTTAGGTCCGAGTATTTGACCAAGAAGAAATTAACGGTACTCCTAAATTTTTATATGACAACCAATTTAAGTTTTTGTATTTTTTAACTGACTTCAAACTCATTTAGTTTTTATGATATTAAAGTATGTATTTAGGTTTATTTTTTTAATGAAATTAGTGTTAAAAAAATTTTCCTCGCTTCATTTTCGGGCTTCTTAGAGTAAAATAGAAATCAGTTATCTTTTAATCCATATTTTTCTTTTTGTGACTTGCTCACGGCCAGCTTACAACTAAGTGACATTTGTTGAGACTAGAGACATGAAGCAGCTTACGGAATACCAAATAGTTTTAAAAATCTACGAAAAAGACGAAAAGTCTCCACTAGTCACTAGAGACTGCTTACTGAATACCGGAATTAGCTTCAGTGTGCTACCTTTCTAAATCAATTTCAGATGATGGAGTGATGGAGATACCGTAATGTTGTCATCCAACTTCTCCTTAATGTCATATNCCAATTTCAGCATTTTAATGACATTGTCTGCTCATGTTTTTGGTTGTGATGGAGATACCGTAATGTTGTCATCCAACTTCTCCTTAATGTCATATCTTTTGTGCGAGAATATTTTTTATGGTAATTTTACAATATAAGGCGGAGCATTCTCAGTGGGAGCAAAGTGGGATCATGTGCGATTTTAGGAGGTCTTCACGTCTGGAATGTTGTTAAACTTAATTGAAGTAGCAAAAGTGGGTTTAAGTGGGTAAAATACTAGCTTAAAATGTTCCTACATGGCAAATGCTCATGAATGTACATACATATGTACATTCACATATATAAATAGTTTTGCCAGCATGTGCGCTATGAAACAGCCTTGCTATCGCGTGTGGATCACGTGAAGATCGCGCTGTTGTCGGACTACACTGCTTTGCATAATTATAAGACCGTTACATATTAACAATATTTGGCTATTTATTTTTATATTATTAATTTCAATTATTTTCTTATAAAAATTTTCGAACATACATTGTATTGAATAAAATGAGTGACACCGTTAACAAAAAATAAAAATAATTGCCAAAAATTAATTATATTTGGTAGCCACTTAAAACTTGTTCTTTATTATACTAGAACTGAATGGGCTATAAAGCTGCATATGCAAAACTTTCCAAAAATTCTTTTAAAAAAGTGTAAAATTTTGGTGAAAATTTGCTGAATTTTTATAATTTTTGCACAAAGATTGAAGTATGGTGTTTATTATATGACCTTTATTTTTATAAGAAAATAATTGGAATGAAATAATATAAAAATAAATAGTCAAGACTTGTTAATATGTGGCGCTCTTATAATTTTGCAACGGAGTGTAGTGACCCTGGTGCACACAAGTTTTTCATAGTTGACCAATGCCCGTGTACTTACAAGCGTACGAGTACGTCAATTTAAGTACTTATATATATTTTAGTATAGGATTGTGTTTTTTATAGAAACATTCTCGTAATACAGTACCGAACGAGACGCGAATTGTATAGGAAGGTCGGTCGTTTATTGTCACGAACTGTGAATATTACAGTATATTTTGCTTAGCAGCCCATTCTTCTTTGCACGGAAAACTTGTGCGCTCAACCGAAAAAAAACAATTCAGCGAATTTTCTTAACTACTTCAATGAGGAAGGTGTACATACCTGCATACGCATGTACATATGAATATCTATGTACATAGTATGTATATGTTAAGTTTCCATTTTTACAATCCTCGTGCACTTAATGAATGCTATAAATAAATTGTTTGATTACTATCGCGTTGTGTGCTAAAATTAACTAAATACATACATACATATGTACATATGTGCGTAGAAATTTTGTACATTTTATTTTTAAATTAGAATGGCTTTGAAGACGTTTTATCAATACAAATTATAAATGCAAACATACATACATAGAGACGTACATAAATTAGTTTTATATTTGTACTTTGGATTTATTTAGCAATCTATTTATGTAATGCCACACTGTCGTTGTTCACGTGATCAAGCTTCTATTTCAATTAAATTTTCATACATCTGGGTTATCATCACACTGTGCAAGCAATCTGCTTATAGGAATTTCTCTAATCTGCAATTGCAAATGCACTATTGGGCTAGGGGCTGCAGGAAATTTGTTATTATCTATTATTTGATTAGACTATTATTATTTAAGTGTTAGCAAACGTGACATACTTGTAAGGGTAGTGCTGATTGTCGATAGGAAGTTGATTATAAGAATGGGGGAAGTGGGATTTATCTACATTCGTTCGTACATACAAAATCCGCATAAATAATTATTTTATGTACTTGCAAAACACTTTCACTTAACTTTTAATAGACACGAAATAAAAAAAAAATCCACGAAGTTTTTAAGTGACCTAGTAAAGTTCGTAGAGCTGGATGGGTAATTCGCGAAACTGTTTTCATAATTCTTCTAGCACCTTCAAATTCTCAGCTTATTCTTAAAAAAACAATTTTCGCGTGACTTTTGACACCAAACAATTTTTATCTCGATTATTTTTTAACTAATTTTTAGTTTTTATATGCCTTTAGAAAGAAGAATATTTGTACTATTTAATAAATAAGAAGTTTCGACAGCATATTGTATGTATGTAAATAGGTGGACAATTTTTGGAATAAATTTGAAATTTAGACCAATTTTTAATATTTTTTCCACTTCTACAACACTTTTTGCCAAAATTTCAAAAGAAAATAGTCTTGATTCCGAGTAAAACTAGGTACCACTCATTAAAATCAATAAAAAAATTTTTGAAGTTATGACATTTTTTATAGAGACAAATTGAAATTTTTCCATACGAACTACTGAAACCTCAAAGTGAACCAAATTCAGTTGATTACAAAATTCATTGTCTATTGATTTTTATAAATGGTACCTAGTTTTGTTCGAAATTAAACATTCTTTTCGAAGTAATGACTAAACGAGACTATTTTCCTTTGAAATTTAGGCATAAAATGTCTAGAAGTGGAAAAAACAATAAAAGTTGCCGTAAATTACAGAATTAGTCCAAAAATTTTCTACATACATATATGGGGTAAAAAATAACCGAGTTGAAAATTATTTAGTGCAGGGAGTCATGTAAAAATGGTTTTTTAAGAATAAGTTGGGAATCTGAGGGTGTTAGAAAAATTTTGAACGCAGTTTCTTGAATTACTCGACCAGCCGTACGACATGTACTGTACTATGTCACTTAAAAAGGTTTATTTAGAAAGTACAAGTTATTATCTTTAATTCGATATACATATTTTATTATGATCTACTTTTGGGTTTCAAGAATTTAGTGATAATAAAAACTACTTGCGCCAATTAAAATTGGTATCGTTGAAATCAGCGTAAAATGTTTTATCAATCGGCATTTTTGGTTATTTTATAGCTAAACGGTCGTTATCTAGACTTGTTACAGAAAATTACGCAAACGAAGGTGATGCCAACGAATATTTAGTATGAAGAATTTTAGGTTTTCCTACTAATATAACTAGAAACTCTAGAATGAGCAACATTCTGCACAAGTAAAGGACCCGATTTTATGTGTGGGAGTGAGTAGACTGCGGCTGACTTCCAAAACGAATCAATACAATGTTTGGATACTGTTACATTGCGGTATTCAAACTGTTTGTATATGCAGAGTTGCGACACAGTGCAACCATATACATTTCATATATTAAATATTCAATATAGCAATGGAATTCGTACGTATGCAAAGCAATTGACGTTTTGGAAGTCAGCCTGTTTTATTACCAAACCTTTTTATTACTGAATCATGATCCTTATCCATGTATCCCGTAATAAAATTCATATGGCTCGAATATTCTGCTGGTTATTTTGTTTTGCTTGCCGTTATTTTTTGTCTCAGTATAACTTTAAAAAGTTCTAATTTCATATTCCGTCTGTGCGGCCACAAGAGCATGCAGATCTTAAATATAAGAACATTTTCGGCCTAATATTTACCAAAAGATGCCCGCCAATTACTTTGTAATCAATATTCTAGTCATAGCGAGCGGGCGCAGTGTTACAGCTTACGTTCCATTTTCTACAACAAATAAATATAAATAAGTGTTCACTAGTATTTTATTTAGAACGAGATAAACGTTAGAATTTTCCATAGCCTCAACAAACAGCTGATAATTACGTGTGTCCATTGCTTAACAGCTTGAAAAATAAACAAAAACAATTTTACAACAACATTGTAAACTGAGTAGTCGCAATCGAGTAAACTACAAAATTATACAAATATAAATATGCATACATATGTATGTATGTAAATAAGTAAGTAGTTCGAGGCATATGTGGTCAATGTGCATGCGATAATACTCATGAATATATATACATACATATATTTGTTTACGACTTATCAGCTGTATATTTCCACACGAGATGTTCACATGTTTTTTCAAGTCTTACAATTATGGGCTACTAAATAAGCAATAAAGTGCAGTATCAGCATTACAAGAAACACGCGAGCCCAAGCGAACAAGTTTTACATATCGCTAATTTACTAGAAGATTGCTATAACTCAAAAAGCGGTATTTTTCAGGAAAAGCGTTTAAAGTTTTCAATTTGCTGCCAAAATGCAGAAAAATATGTACATATATTGTGTTCCTATGCGGAAACTATAAGAGACCTTAGTACGAATTTTTTACACAATTAGAAGCAATATATAACGGGTTAATTCTGTATCATTTTATGAAAAATTCATTTTTTTTGTTTTGAGTTATGACCGTCTTTTAATAAATAAGCGATTGGAACAGCACACGATCGCCACTTGCTTACTCTGTTAGAGGACAGAAATGTGAGAAATCAGGCGGGAAGGGGAAATCCATTCAGCAGTCGAATTATGGAAAGTTTTTGTTTTTTTTTGCTTATATTGCTCATGTAGAGAGCGAAAGGGGGCGGTTAGTGGGGTGTGCACTGATCGTGGCGTCAATGGTCGATCGAGTCGATGCGTAGCATCACGAAAAAGTTTACTAAAAATAAATTTCGAAAAAGAAATTGAACAAATTTTTAATGGAGAACACATTTTCAGACATTGTAGAGAGTGTGCTGTTTGCTTTTATGCGATCCGAGTGCTTGAGTGACCAAGTGATCGTGTCAAAGCGCATGACAAGTATTTGTTTGTTCTCGTATGTTTTTCGGCAACGTGTGAGGCAAGTAATTGATGTGCATATAAGCACACAAGGCGCATCTATACAATGTGGGGTTACAGCTGATTTGATTTTTTTTCTCTACACTAGTACAGTAGAATGTCATCCAAGACGAAATGGCATAACTCTAGGATGCTAACAACACGAAATGACGACCATGGTCTCCTATTTTCTTTCGTTTTGACATCCTTAAGTACCAAAAAGCAATAAGAAAATATACGGGATTTTTTACTTATATGCGCCTGCTACCACCTGGCGTTGGATGAATGGATAGCCTTCAATAAAGGCCCCTAAAGCTCGCTAATTGAAAGTACAAAGAAAGATCAACTGATTGCCCGAAATGGTTTCGACCTCACAAGTACAGACCTTTTATCTACATACATAGCTTCCCACAGCAGTTTAACGGCGACCTCGTTTCCTTCAATCCCGCAGTGACAAGGTATCCCGAGAATTTGAGAACTTCGATGCACTTCTTGACGAGCTTAGAGTTAACCACACTATTCGTTAGGTCCCTTATGACCGCTTTACCGTCTTAAGAGGTAATAGAAAACGCGTCTTTCCAGCCATTTTTAAAGAATTAAACTCGCACAGATTGAGATTACTATCACCTCCGTGTGAAATGCTTAGGGTCATCTGCACACTGTAAAGAAAGAAAGTCTAATGCCGGGTCGATAACGGCACGCACCTGGTTTGTCTTCGATCCTTGATCAGTTTGTATACAATGTATGCACATATCTGGATTAAAGTTGAGCCGATGTATTTGCTCAGAGCTCGGAGTCTGGAATTTCATACTGAAACTTTCTGCCCAAAACAGATTTCTTGAAAAAACCGCATTTTCTCAAACCTTGAAAGATGGTTGGGTAGCTACCCATTGTATCGATTTTTTGAAGTTCCGCCCAAATATGCCATCCCCAGTTTTAACATTATCAAGTTTATATCCATCTGTGTATCAAAGCTCTACATTTGGTTAGGTGTATGGGTTCCCTGTATTACAGAGAGCTTAATCTACAAGTTATAGATATTCCATTACCTTAAAGTACAGACCGCAGTTTGAGAATACCTACAGGCTGCTGGATTTACTCCAAGATATATGCATGACTTTATCAGAGTATTCCAGCACTGTCTGTATCTGTGATCAGTATCCGAAAAGCTATTTGTGGGTTTATGCTGAGATCCTCACTGGCACACCAGTTCCAGAACCAGTATTTACAAGGTCGTCAGCGTATCTAACGAACATTCTACTGTCCTTCCCACGACAGCCGGTTCTACGTACCGGAATGACTCGGGTTTCACCCGACCAAGGGCTGTTGTTTCGGCGATCTAACCCCGTTTAGGTCGGCGAAGTATCTCAGAAGTTGTCCGTCCATAGGGCAACATTCACTACGCATTCTCCTACTCAGGGCTGGCATCGAGTCAAACCCTGGGCCAGAAATATACACCTGCTGTGTATGCCGAAGACGTTTACACCACAACTCCACCTCAGTCAAGTGTAATGCCTGCGAGGGGTGGAGTCACCTCAGGGTCTGCTCGGGACTGCGGACACACAGACAGTGGACCACGTCGTACGTGGACCCCTGTTGCTCAAATAGAGCAGCCTCCACGGCAACCCATAGTCCGCCCGTGCAGCCCCACACACTCACACAGCAACCACACACAGTCGCCACAACACAACAACATACCACAGCCACCACAGACCACATAACACACACAACCGCACCACCACCCACACGCCGCCGCCAACAACTCTTGGTTCCCCCTACAATCTGCACGGTATGTCAGACCAGAATATTCCGTAATGTGACATCAGTCAAGTGCAACACCTGCCTTGGCTGGTGCCACTTTAGGGCATGTTCAGGTCTGCGCACCACGCGAGATTGGACGGGGAACTTCGAGGGCCCGTGTTGCGCTGCCCGGTCGCTGGCATCAATTGCGACGCCCCCCAATACCACCACAGGGAGGCAATCACCCCAGCAGCACACACAGCCAACGGCGGCAAGAACATACACCTCACTCACACCCCACATCACAACACGTCTCCCGAACCACATGAAGCTCCTCCAATTCAACTGTAACGGGCTACAGAGCAAGATTGAGGAGATAACCGCCTTTATGTGTCGGCATGGTATATTAATAGCTGCGGTCCAAGAGACGAAGTTGCACAGCAATTCAACTTTGTTGAATTGTGCCGGGTACAACGTGCACCGTCGAGATCGCGAGCGAGATAATGGTGGTGGCTTAGCGTTCATCACGCACCACACCGTGCAGTATCGTC
>NW_016158405.1:0-12961 GCF_001687245.7 Rhagoletis zephyria | reverse complement strand
CAGAAGCTGCACGCTTCCTAGGGTTGCCGTTAGTGGAACTTGACGACAACGACTGAGATACCAACCGATCTGGGCGGGGTTGTTGTAGCCGCTACAACAACAACAACAACAACAACATTCTACTGTAGTTAAGTTAAGAGGTTGTCTATCGCGATAGAACAAATTCAGGGAGAAAGAACCGCTTTCCGTGGGTTACGTTCGCAATATTCACGGGACTGTTGCTCAAACACGATATTATATTCACCCGACAGAGGAGATTAGTAGACAGTATTAAAAGCCCCCCTCGCTGTAGAAGAAGACGCACATAACAACCTCCTTAAGCTCGAGGGCCTTTCGATCTTACTAACCAAGCATTCTACCGCATAATGATTTTGCTTTGACATGAACATGATTTAAGAGAGATGAAAATCTCATTTTGTGCTTAATCTGTAGTCTTTCGATGGGGTTTAGCTTGAAGGAAGTTAAACTAATTGGTTTATATGATTTAGGCGAGTCGGGGGCCAGTGGGCAACTTAGGAATAAATAAGTGCATAGTATGCAACTTTTTCTAAATAGGACTAGTCTTAAATATACAATGCTTCGCTGGATCGGCGCTGGAGACATAACAGCTTCGCCTACAGCTTTGAATGGCCCAAAGGACTTTTTGTGCTAAAGATTGCTATAAATAAATGTACATTATATTATACTTTCAGAAAGTTTTACAAACTATGCTGCACTCATTAACTAAGCACGATTCCTATTTCTTTCTCTCTCTCTTTCTATAGTTGGACATTGTCATCCGAAAGTGGTGCGCGCCGGAAGTCTTCAAATGGCCACAATTTCCACCAACAATCGCTTCCTACACGATGAGCTTGTGCAATGCGCCAAAATATTGACCAGTAAAATGCCTGGCGATCTATCGGTCTGCTTTTTCGTCAACTCCGGTTCGGAGGCCAACGATCTGGCTTTGCGTTTGGCACGCAATTACACCAAGCGGAAGGATGTGATCACGCTCGACCAGTAAGTTTGTCAAATTGAAATAACCTCTACATGTATTTCACATTTTTATTGCTCCTTGTTTCTCTTCTATTAGTGCCTACCATGGACATTTGACTTCTGTAATGGAGATATCTCCCTACAAATTTAATCAACCCGGTGGCGATCCAAAGCCGGACTACATTCATGTTGCCCCCTGTCCGGATGTTTATCGCGGCAAGTTTATCGACAAAGATCACCCGGGCGCCGATATGGCCGAGCTATATAGCGCTCCCATTGTGGAGATCTGCAAGAAGTTGCAGGCACAGGGCAAAGGCTTAGCTGCCTTCGTTGCGGAGAGTTTGCAAAGCTGCGGCGGTCAAATCATACCGCCCGCCGGTTATTTCCGTGCCGTCTACGATGCTGTGCATGCAGCTGGTGGACTCACCATTGCCGATGAGGTGCAGGTTGGTTTCGGCCGTGTGGGCACTCACTACTGGGCATTCGAGACGCAAGATGTAATACCCGACATTGTAACGGTTGCTAAGCCAATGGGCAATGGGCATCCTGTGGGCGCTGTTGTGACCACACCTGAGATTGCGAATGCCTTCTATGCCACTGGCGTCGCCTATTTCAATACATATGGCGGCAATCCGGTTTCATGCGCTATTGCCAATGCTGTGATGCGTGTAATCGAAGAGGAGGGACTGCAGGAGAATGCACGCATTGTTGGAGACTATCTGAATAAGAAATGTCGTGAGTTTAGCTTGGAATTCGATATTATAGGTGATGTGCGTGGCGTTGGACTCTTCGTTGGCATTGAATTGGTGAAGAACCGTGAGACGCGTGAGCCTGACACCAAGTCCGCTCATTGGGTTGTGAATCGCATGAAAACACTGCATAAGGTGCTCGTCTCCTCCGATGGACCTAATGATAATGTAATCAAACTAAAGCCACCCATGTGCTTTAATCAGGAGAATGCCGATCAATTTTTGCAAGCATTCCGTGAGTGCTTGGCCATGCTGGTGAAGGAGAGCAGTAATGCGTCGTTCATGGTTGGTGCTGCCGAAGCGAAGGACAGCACGAGTACGATGTTCGAGAGTCGTCAAAGACTTATTAAATCGTCGTGAAAAGTTCTTTTGTATGAATTATTGTAGTATAATAATTAGACATATGTAATCAATATTTGTATGTTATAAATAGTATTTAAAATAATTTCTTAGTCAAATCATTAGGTTTGTAGCTACGTTAGTGCTGGTGCCATATTTTAAGAAAATAAATACATATAATTTATATAAAAGTTCATAGTGCCAAAGCATACACACAAAATTATATAGCTTCAAGAATTACCAGCACATTATTAAAAACATATTATTAACAATAAGCTCTATAAATATAAATTGTAATTTATAAAAAAACCGTTTATGTTTTAGTTTAATTGTTTATGTATTCGCAAAATGATAATGTGTACGTGTGTGGAAGGCAAAAGGAAAAGTAATGGCGTTTTCGTTTCTACGAAAAATGTTGGTCGATCTTCCACTCAGATAACGATTGGTTTGCTGCCAGGGGAACTTTGTCTTACTTCCATTCAACGTTAGATTAACCTCTTTTGCACCATTCTTTTAGCTAAAAAAATGCAATGTGGATATCAACCGCATCATTTGGAATCACAGGCGCGGAGAGGCGCTTTGATCTACGTAGCCATGCATAAGACACCACTCCGTATAGTGGCTAAACTCGGCCTCAATTATGACCATCAGTTGAACTTGACGAAAACAATAAGGATGATTAGACCAAAGAGCGCTTCAACGAATGTCTCGAAAAAAAACCAAGTAGATACTGTTTTGCCACCTAAACCTAAATTTTTTGCTATAACTTTCTTATTTGATGTCCTATTTTTTAAATCTTTAAGTCGCTGAAAAGGTCTCATTCAGGATTTTCAATGACGAGCTATTTCCTTACAAAATTAATTCAAATCTTCTTCTTTATTGGCCCTATAACCGTCTAAGTGATTTTGGCTGAGTCCAAAACAACACGCCAGTCATTTCTCTCGCGTGCCAACTGACGCCAATTGGAAATGCCAAGTCAAGTCACCTTCTCCACCTGGTCTTTCCAATGCAGAGGAAGCCTACCTCTTCCTCAGCCGCTGTATTTTAATTCGCTGCACTATGTCTATGTCGTTGTAAAGCTCATACAGCTCATCGTAAAATCGTCTGCGGTATTCGCCATAGCCAACGTGTGAAGGCCCGTACATCTTCCGCAGAATCTTTCTGCCGAAAATTCTAAGAACCGCTTTATCGGATGTTTTCATTGTCCATGCTTCCGCGCCATAAACCAGCACAGGCATGATGAGTGACTTAAAGCGCAGTTAGTCAACGACGTAACGTAGACGTAGGTTGACGCAGACACGATCTACCTTATGGGATTCACGTGTTAACGAAAACTCACCACCACATGGCGGTGACGTTGCCGTTGCTTCTCTCTCTCTATCAACAGTAAATTGTATATGCTGCTACGTACGTCAATCTACGTTTACGCTACGTCGTTGACTAACTGCGCTTTTATAGAGTGTAAAGAGGACTTTACTTCTCAGTTGCCTACTCAGTTCAAAGTAGCACTTGTTAGAAAGAGTGGCATTATTATTGGTGCTGGTCTAAGATTTGACAAGGGCACGACTTTCACCTATCTGTTTGATGGACGAAATAAATTTTGTATGAAATGTTTTGTATGTGCTAATAAATGTTTCGCGAGTGGGTTGGCTGAAAACTGCTGGCCAGGATTTTTTTCATTAAGTATTCAAAAATTATTACTTTTGAATTTTGTACTCATTTGTTTAATGAACAAATTATATACCCAATCGAAAGTATTAAGCTTACAGGATGTGAAAACGTTGGGTTGTGAATTTTTTTCCTGGCCTATCGATCGGGTTGGCAGGTAAATATGAACAGGTAGGTAGTACCAATAACTTTCACTCATCTGTTTAACACATGCTATAGGCATAACTGCCGATTGGTTTATATGTAATTTGTTCATTAAAGAAATGAGTGCAAAATTAAAACAAAAAGTTAATTTATGAATAAGTAATTAAAAATGTCCCGGCCAGGATTTTTTCAGCCAGCCCACTCGCGAAAGATTTATTAACACGTTAAATTTCATACAAAATTGATTTCATTAATTAAACAGATAGGTGAAGGTCATGCATTGTCGGATCTTAGACTATTAGTTTATTTGGGAACCAGCATTAACACTGATAACGCCGAATCAGTTCGTTGACGGTAGGCTTCAGTCTTTTGCACAATACACTCGATAAGACCTTGCAACCTATATTAAGGTGGCTGATCCCGTGATAGTTGGCGCGTATAGTGGTATCGCTTTTCTTGTGGATTGGGCAGAGCACACTTAAATTCTATTCACCAGGCATGCGTTCATCTGACCATATTCTGCATAAGAGTTGATACATGCACCTTATCAGCTCGGCTGGCAGGCCGTTAGTTCCTGCAGCTTTGTTGTTTTTCAGTCGCGCAATCGCTATTCGTACCTTGTCATAGTCAAGCGGTGAAACATCTGCTCCATCGTCATCGACTGGGGGCTCAGGCTCGTCTTCTCCACTACTTTCAGTGCTGTTGCCACTCAATGGGGTGAAATAGTGTTCCCTCCATAATTTAAGTACGTTCTGGACATCGGTCACTAGGTCACCATGGTTGTGCTTACAGGAGTTCCTCCTGGTCTTGAAACCTTCCGTAAGTCGCCTAACTCTCTCATAAAATTTTCGGGCGTTTTTCCTGTCGGCCACCATCTCAAGCTCTTCGCACTCATGTATTTCGGCCTCTCTCTTCTTACTGCGGCAAATACGTCTCGCTTCCTTCTTCAGTTCCCTATAATGGTCCCATATGGCTCGCGTTGCACCTGATCGCAGTGTGGCCCTATAGGTGGCGCCGCTTTTGCCTACGGCTTCTTGATATTCCTCATCGAACCAGTTGTTCTTTAGGGATCGCTGAAATCCGACTACTTCTTCGGCGGCGGTACTTAATGAGTCTGAAATATGGTTCCACTGCTCGCGTATGTCGGTTTGTTGAAGAGTATTCCCAGAGAGCAGGTGTAAGAGTCAAGTCGTGAATAAATTTTCCGTCTGTTGTGATTGCAACTTATCGACGTTAAGATTTTTTTGCATTGTTGGACGCACGTTTTTTTTGCACAGATGCGGATGCGTAACATGGCTGCAACAAGATAGTGGTTCGAGTCGATGTTGGCCCTTGGAGTGTTTTTCCGAAAGTGGCGCCAAAGATCCCTTCCTTGCCCCCTTGGCATTGAAATCACCAATGCACGATTTTGATATCGTTTCAGGGACATCGCGCATTTGTTCTCTTCAATTGCTCATAGAAGAGATCCTTGGACGCCTTGTCCTTCTATTCCGTCGGGGCAGGGGCTTACAGGCTAACCTAATATTCCCGGCTTGCGTTTTGGTACGCACGCCGTAGAATTTTTTTTCTTGCGTCACCCTAAATTGGCTTGCGCGCGTTTGTATTTAATTTCATTGAGTGAAATGTCAAATCAAAATGTCACGCAGAAAAAAAATTGGAAATTGAGTTAGCTTCGTACGCACGCCGTTCAATTTCGGCTGGTCCCATACAAGTTGTATGCACATGAGAAAATTTTGACAGTAAATTGGCGGCGTGCGTGAATATTAGGTTAGCCTGTTAGATGGGCGAGATGTTGCAGAATCTGGCTTTGATTCGGATTTCGACTAGACGTTCGTCCATCGTGGTGAACGCCACTATTCAGCGCCGGAGTCTCTCTCCCACTACAAATCCAACACCGATTTTGTTCTCCTTTAAGTGGCAACTGTAGTAGACATCAGGTGCATACCCTCAAATCATAGTCCTTTATACGTTTGCCGTGGTCGTCATCAAAAATAGGGGGATCTCATCCGAAGCTGTTTGTTCTTTTTCATTGGACGGGGTTTCAACGTGGCGGGACCCAAACGCAGCGCACGCGAAGTTTCCGCCTTCTCATTTTAACTCTCTCTCTACCGGGTGTTTGGTCGCTACCCTGCGTATATATCACTTCTGGCAACCCCCAGGTGAATGGCAGTCAAAAGTTTTTCCACCTTCGTTAATTTGGATCATGAAAGGTTAAATAATAAATAAAAAAATAACTAAAAATGTAAGCCTCCACACAATTATAAAAAACATTATAACTTTTTTGTTTATGAATAAAGTTAATGTCCTCATCATTTTTTGAGGGCTTCAGATTTATAGTATAAAAATAATAAACTAGAGATAGTATTTCCAAAATTAGTGATGGTATAAATCAAAATGGGTTTTAAGGCCAAAACCTCTAAGGGCTAAGTATGTGTAGTTCTATGCAAAACCTTTCGGCGACATAAAGCTTAATAAATCGGACATCAGATAAGATTTAGCTCTTAGCGGGCACTTAAAAATAATTTGTACCCCAAAATTTTTTTCGACAAATGTAACTGTTCAAATAAAACACACACTCAACTTTTTTCGTGATACGTCCTTATGTACATATAAAGTATCGATACCTGCATGGTATCGTTTCATCCCTAGGTACTACACGGGATACTGTTCCGTAAAATTTATTTTTCAGAAACAAACGTTTGCGGCTTCTCCGAGCTGGACGGCGAAACGCCATAGCGCATTCTCTGTGCTCACTTGGGTGGTGCTACACTTAATCAATTTGAAATTTAGCACAAAACGCCCTTGGAAGTGCTAGGCGACATTAAAAGCCTTACCCTCTAGAGCTAGCGGTGCTTATGCCCATAACCATCTTCTATATATTAATACGCTAACATAAATTTTGTCTCCATTCGTTTGGCGATTTTACCAAACCGTTTTCAAAGCCAAGAACGCTATTGGAAAGGTAATTTTCTGTAGAGTTTTTATGGTTTCAAAATTAGTTGTCATGGCAACTTGTTCAATTTGTGTTAAAATCCATCTTTATAATGAAGATAAATGTGATGATGGAGAAATAAATGATAACAATTAAGACAAAAAGTTACAGCAAAATTGAAGATAAAGACGAAAATTAAAACAATGAGAAATACAAAACAATAAAAGAAATTGAAAGCGTAAGAAAATTTATTGCAATCTTTAGATAGGAATCGAAATAAACTCAATCATAAAAAAAATAGTTATCGACAGTAATCAAATTACCGAAATTTATCGAATCCTCGAAGTTTATAGTTATCGAATTTTATCGAGTTATCCATGTTTATTGAGTTATCCCAACGTAGCGAATTATTCAAATTGATCAATGTTTATTGAGTTACGAATAATTATCGAGCTGTGAAAATGTATGGGATTATCGAAATTTGTTAAGAGTTAACGTAATTTATCAACTTATCGTAACGCATAGACTTCTTTCAAGCAATAGGCTATCGATATTTATTGATTTACTGAAATTGGTCGATTTATCGAATCGAAGTTTATGCAATTTTCAAAATATATCGAGTTATCGAAATTTCAAGGTCATATAAGTTTATCGAGTTATAACTGCTTACCGTATTTTATCGTGTTAACAGAGTGTAACGAATTATCAAAATTCTCGATGGCTTTCGAGAAATGTGAAGCTTTCAAAATTTATCGAAAGTTATCGATATTTCTAGAGGTATCTAAAGTTTATCGATTTATATCGAGATATATAAATTTTCGAGTTATCAAAATTTATCGGCCCTTGAATCGCAGTTATCGAAATTAGTTGAATTATCGAATTTTGTTGAGTTATCAGATTTTAGTGTTTTGGAAATCCATTGAATTATCGATATGTATCAAATTATCTAAATTTATCGACAAACTGCCAAAGTCCTTCAATTACCTTCAAAGCTATAAAAAATTTCAGCCAAGTTTTAGTTCGAAATCAGGAGTTTTTCTGTCAAGTAATTTTGTACCTTATAAGTCAAACGACATGCTAAGTTAGAAAACATCTCTCTTTGAAAATGTGATTTGTTTTTATTTCGGACATAATATTACAGCAGAATACAAAGTTTGACATTACGGTTTGCAATTAACAACAACCAATAAGCATTCTTTTCTAAAAACATTTCAACTTACCAATCAACCAACCAACCAAATCTAGCTTTATTAATTTACATACTTATAAATGTGAAGTTGAAAATAATTTTTTATGCATACATACATATGTACATAGGCATTGACCTTTTTTTTAGAATTTTCGCTGACTTATTATTTCTTTTTATATACACTAATACCTTTTTTACAGTAATAAATACAAATAACTACCATAACTGACAACATGAAACATGCAAAACTACAAACGATTTCAAAATTAATTAATCAAAGATATACTATGTATGCGAATATTTGTATGTAAGAAGTGAAAAAGTGATTTCCTTATCTAGGCGACATGTTTCGCTCTTGCACCATCATCATCATCATGTGAAACTCGGATTGTATCAGCGGCGGTGTAAAAAGATTCTGTCTCCACCAGGGCACTGCGGGCTGCTCGTTGAGATGTCGCCAACCCGTCTGTTTCGTCGGGTGGCTGAAAAAAAAAGTTTTAGGTTTAGTGAGAATATTATTGAAATATTAATAACACTGGCTTCTAAAATTCGGTGGCGCCGCAATCAATAATAATACTTAATTGCCACAAATGCAAAAAACGCCGATTTGTAAAAAACCTTAAATTTGTAACGCGAGAGACCTATGTACTAGTTGGAGCGTCGACAGCAACAATCGAGTAAAAGACTGTGGAGATTCACCTTTAGCAGTATCATAAAGCCTATGCGTGGACAGAAAGCGCTTAGAAGAGCAGAGAAAGGATTTGTTGAACTTTCATTAAAAGTAGTAGCTAAGAAGCAGTAATGTCTTATTATTCATAAAGTTATTTTATCTTACGAGTTTGAAACACCTTGACTCGTTTGGCTTTGTATTAAAGTGGACTAAGATGTAAATTTTGTATTCAGTGATGATCCTGCCGGAGAAATTAAGTGAATGGGTTGGAATGAAATGTGATTGCAGAATCCTGTAAAACGCAAGAGGGATTTTCCAAGCGCTCAAATCCATTGCACTTATGAAGTGCCTAGAGAAAGAGCTAAGAAGATATGAAAACGCTGATGGGCTGGAGAAATCATTACTCCTCTGCAAAGTTACCAGCCCCTTTTATGGACCTTAGTAATGTGTCGAGGAACAGAGAGTGTAGCTGTTACACTGTTACATTCTGAGCACATTTTCCCTAAAAATGCACCATCTCAGTTTGGCGAAGGTCGGACAAATACGGAGATAATTCTCTGCACTATTCTCATACTTCAAGAAAGATATACACTAGACTGTGCCGGAAAAAAATGTTCGCCGTACTCCCCTGAGTCTAAAGTATTTTTGCAATGCAATTTAGAAAAAAAAAAAAATTGTTTGGCTGAAAGTCGCCTTTTTATATTTTTCGCCATAACTTAGGCATTTACAGTCTGATCTTAATCAAATCGATATTTTTGTCTCGAGGAGATAAATTTCTTTGTGTTTCAAAGTTCATTGAACACAAGTACTTCGTTTTACACCATAATGTATCACCCTAATGTCAATAAATTAAAGCGCACCAAAAATCATTAAACTATTGCTAAGGAAGTACAAATTTCTATTATTCCAGAAGAACTATTTAAAAAAAATTATTGCCGAAAGTGCAGTCGATGTGAAAAATAATAGAGACACTAAATTTTACCAGTTTTGACTATTTTTCTCTTGTACGTTAATGTTAATATTTTTTTTAACAAATTTAACTCATTATCTAACAAAAACCAAATAAGTCTAAATTTCAAACTTGATAGAAAAACGCAAAAAGATTTTAGAACAACAAACTTTTTATTAAGCGTTTTTAGAAAAGTAGTAAGGTTGCTTAAACAAGTGCAAGTTTAGTATGGCTAAAAATTCGTGCTGATTTTTGGATAATACATACAAAGTATATAGAAGTAATAACACCATCGGCCAAAAAATTTCAAAAATCAACAAAAATTCTTACCCACTTGAAACTAGCACTTTGTTAAGCTAGAATTTAATCGGCTTTGTGAAATTTTTCTAATTTTCTGTTTGTATTTTTATAAAAAAATAATAAACATTAAACAAACAAAAGAAAAATGCCAAAAATTGTCAAAATTCGTGCCCTTTATTTTTCACATGCTGTAGTGTATGCATTGGTCGGCTCATATATGTATGCCGAAAGTGTCTTAGACGGTATTAGGCCTGTGTCATACTGAAGATTCTCCGACACTGCCCGACAACTTTCTGCGCTCGATTTACCTTCAGTTCGACGCGAGTTTTCCAGTCAGCTTCCTATTTAGAGTAACTCCTAGATATTGCACTTACGGAAAACTGTGACCTACAAATTTTCTTTTCAACGTAAACAAGAACAGCGTTGCTTTGATGGGATTGACATCAAGGCTCTGAAAAGTGCGCAATATATCAATCCTAAGTGCACTGGAGTAGACTTTAAATTCGTTTGCGTTATTAAAGCCTACGCCAATATATGGAACATTCCCACGCTTCTGCGAACGGGAATTAGTTTGCTGAAACCGAGGCTTATTTTTTATACTTACTTATCTTAGAGTTGACAGTAGAGTTTAGAGTGCGAATACGGAGAATTACTTTCACATCGGACCAAAGTAAGGTCGGCATATTTGATGCCAAGGGCTTAACTCTTCTATAAGAAAAATATGCATTTGACCGTAAGCGAAAGGATATTGAAGAAAAATTACATCTGGGGAAAAAGGAGGACTCGCTAAGAACGCGGATAAAGATTTCACACTGGCCTCTCCGAAACTAAGAAATATATCTGTGTTCGTATGGAAAAGTAGCTTATGTCGAAAGGCTGACTTTAGTATAACGCGGCATTCCCTTTATTCTTTAAACGTCAAGGACTTTTTTGAAGAGACTTAATGAGAATATTGACTTGCTAGTATCGGAATTATTTCTTGCACGTTTATTTGCCAAAAGTTGTTCAACGGCTCAGCGCCAGTGAGTAATTCGCAATCGTATGCTGCGAATGCCGATTTATACTAAAGCAAGCCTTTCGACATAAGGTACTTTTCCATACGAACACAGATATATAGCATTTCGCTCACTCTAAAGGCCTAAGTAATATCACTACAACAATGACCTCAAAATAAGAATCCCAGGGCAAGCTATACATATGTAGGTACATTAACTGACAGTAAACCAGGCAGGAGTGAAGTGAGGTTCCAAATACACTATTGTCGCTGTCTCAGATCAAACAAAGTCACAACTCCAATTATTTCGACTTATCAAAGTCTTTATCGGATACTGACTTAAGTACTTAAAAAATTTATTAAGAAAACAGTCCTCTTTACATACCGCTGACGCCTCGAGAAGAATCTCCGCACCCGAAAACGAGTCGTTTCTGGAATTTCGCAAGAATCTATAAATCGGCGAAATATATTGCTTTTTCTCGGTACCTCCGCTGCCGCCGTTGCTGTGTGTGTCTCCGTCAAAAGAGGCGGTTGTGCTGCTGATGCCGCTCTGCTGCTGCATGCTGCCTGCAAATTTACCGCCGCCGACACCGACGCTGGTGAATGCAGATAATGGATTCTGGAAATGCAGGTTGATATTGAAATCACGATGACCCTGAGAGACGCGACGATAGTACAAGTACCCAACGCCGGTGCAAAGCATAGCTAAGAGCAACAAAATCAAAATGATTGTAACCGCAGCATGTGGAGTCGACTCATGGTGGTCCGAGTACCCCTCATCGTTAAGCAAAGCACTGGACAGTATCTCATTAGTTGCTTCTTTCGGACAGCGTACATTTTCACCAACAAAAGCATCGCCACACATACACTCATAACCGTAATCGGCCTGCACACACATACCATGACACTTGGCCATGTCACAAGGGTTAGTGGCGTGTGGTTGTCGCGTTGCGCCGTCTACCACAACATCTTCGGCGTTGAGTATGTTCAAGTTGAAGGCTTTGCAGGTGTGTGCGCCAAAAAGCTGACAGTGCACTGCCTCCTTGGAGCCGATGTTCACAATAAACGCTTGATTCTCATAGATGGTGAGCCCAGATGGATGCATAACTACATTACCCTTTTGTATAATAGTGCGCGGCACACCCGAACTGCTCGGGCGATAATCAAATACTTGCAGTGTTTTTGTGTGCATGTCCACAAAGTAGAGTTCACGCTTGTAAGGATCGCAGGCTAAGGCGGTGATATAACCTCCGCGCTTTAGTAGCAGTGTCACATGTTTCTTGCCATCCAAGTGGGCCATGTTGATCTCGGTAATAGGTTCATTAAAGCTTTGTGCGCGCACGGTGGCGTAAAAGAGCCGACGACTGAGTGCGTCTACAGCCAATGCGCGTATAGTTTCGCGCGGGTTGGCTTGAACTATCAGGCCACACATCCTTGCCTCAAACGAGCACACCTTGATACCATACTGCCCAGCGCGCGTAATGACATAGACGTTGTCTGTGTGGGAGAAAGTTGAAATGTAAACAAAAGACTTACCGGCGCATTTATCGAAACTTTCTCACCTGTGATCCAGTCTACCGCCACCTTTGTGGGGGTTTGCACCCACAGCCCAGACTTCACTTCGCCCTTATCCATGTCCACTTTGTATAACACATCCTCCACATCGGTGCTAAAGTAAGCCATTCGTTTGTGCACATTCAAATCGAAGCCCGCGATCTTTGAGTCATTTACCGACCAAGCGACTCGCAAAGTGATTGGCTGTTCTGTCATGCTGCGCACTTCATTGTAGGTGGAGAACATTAGTGTCGACTGACTTTCAATCGATTTGCAGGTGGTCTTGTCGGGACGCAACATAAAGTCCGGATAGCACTTGCAGCGATACGAACCATGTGTGTTCTCGCAAAGTTGCGCACATGGTTCACTTTCCTCGCACTCGTTCACGTCGATACAAGTGCGCTGATCCACGTCCAAGCGATAGCCTGGAAAGCATGAGCAAACCGCACCCATAGGTGTTGGACGGCATTTGTGCGTACAAAATGGTCTATTCGATAA
>NW_016158404.1:118187-136154 GCF_001687245.7 Rhagoletis zephyria | reverse complement strand
TTTCTTCCAAACTTGGCACAGTTGTTGGTCCTGGTACGGCATACCAAATGGCCGAAAATTTCTAAAATCCGACATAACCACGCCCACTTCCCATATAACGGTAAATTCGAGAAATACAAAATCTTCGATAAATCAGTAAATATTGAAGCTAATTTATTCAAAATTGATGGTTGCAACAATTCTTTACCAAGAAATACGTTTATGACAAAATTTTGGAAAATGGGCGTAGCACCGCCCACTTGTGATATGTATCTCGCTAACCGGTCTAGCAATTTGTACCAAGCTCGGTATGGTTATTGTGCTTGCCACATAAAAGCAAACCGTTGAAAATTGTTGAAATCGGACTAAAATTGAGGCCGCTTTTCATATAACGGTAAATTTCAGAAATGCTTGAAATTTCAATATTTCGAAATTTAAGGACGCTAATTTACTTAAAATGTNGCCCGAACCGAAAATTTCCACAAATGTTTGATCCGAACCGAAAACCGAACCAATTTCTTTAAAGGTTTAAAGGTTCATTTCAACCAATTTTCAATAGATAAATGTACCCATTTTTTTCTTTTTGTTAAACATGATAATACCTACCATGTCTTTTTACCATGTGACAATATCAAATGTAAAGGCAGTCCATCTCACTTGACCCTTAAGCTTGCGCGTTGTTGCACTTGACACTTGACACTTAAATTTGCGTGTTATTTTTTTTTTGTTTTTCGAACCGTTGAACCGAACCGATACCCCGGTTCAAAGACCAAAAAAGCCGCTTTGACGAACCAATCCAAAAGTGCAACAACGGTTCGATCCGCTGAACCGAACCGACCAAATTTTTCATCCGGTTCACGTCCCTGCTTATAAGTCAAAACATATATGGAATCTCGTTTACACATTTCTGATACATTACTCCAGGGATTTCACTGAATAAACTTGATAAACTGAAGCCAATGCAACTCTGTCGCAACTCTAGCTATGTTTTCTTAGGCAATAATCGGGATACGCATACAAATTTTGCACGCAAATTCAACAATAACAATATGACCTGATAGAGATCATGATTCAATAATACAAGGTTCGATGAACTGACAGTTGTCTCTCTCGCACCGCTCCCTTAGCAGTGGCACCCTGTTGCTTCTTTGCAAATTTACTTGGAAAAAATGTAACTTTGCTGTGAAATAGAAGTATACGCTTTTGTGCAATATGTTTATTTGTATATGCATATGAAGACATTTAACTGATGAAAACATAAATTGATTTTAAAATGGATGTTTACATAAATAACATGGTAGTTTTATTTTAATTTTGAATCGTTTTGCAGTTTTTATACAGCTAAATAGCACATAAATTACGTAATTCGCGTAGATATATTAATATTTCGTTTAAAATGCCAGATTTCCTGCAAATACATTAGAATTTACTAAAGGAATGTCACTGCTAATTGCCTACTTTGCGTACTTTTCTACTACCATTTTCGCAACAAGGGATTGCATTCTTCCCCATTTCTCTGTCCTGCATAAATGCAACCTTTTGTAAGGGAGAGTCAAACCGCAGCTGTCAATAATTATCTAACCTTGTCTTATTGAATCATGATAGAAATCTGGTTCAATTTATTATCCGTTCTGTTTGTTTTGTTTCACTGATAATTTGGCCGCACAGTTTCTGCCATTGTTTCTTTTAACTTGCTTCAAATTAATCGCCTTTATGTTATATGTACAGTATCGGTCATATCTATAGCACGCCATTTCAAAGTGATATTGTGTGCCACTTATGTTTATTTATTAATTTTTAAGAATTTTCAATTAAAATATAGTTCATTCTCAGACAAACCCGATACAAACCTAAGCTTAATAATTTGTAGTAAGCTACAAAAAAGTGCAACAAATTTTCACATAAATTTCAAACTTTTTTCTTGGAAGTGTTAGAATTTTTTTGAGTACACAGTTGTTTAGCCCCTTCAATTTTAGTCTGATAATGTGCAAGTTTCAAGTGGCTAAAAGTTACCGTTGATTTTTTAGAATCTTTTTCGCCAAAGGTATTGCGGTTTTCTTCGATATACAAATAAATTGAGTTTATTCATTATATGGAAGCCAATGCGACAAAAAAAATTCTAAAAAATAAACGGTAATTCGTAGCCACTTCAAATTTGCACATTATCAGACTAAAATTGAAAGGGCTAAAAAACTGTGTACTCAAAAAAATTCTAACACTTCCGAGGAAAAAGTTTGAAATTTAGGTGAAAATTTGTTGCACTTTTTTGTCGTTTTCTACGAATTGTTACACTTGCATTTTCTAGGGGTTTTGGCGGACCTACAACATATCGACTGCTGAGTGGAAGATCGACCTATACCGGCAGTCAGTTCGAAAACGCCCTATCTCAAAAAACTTTTCAAAAACATCCGATTTCAAATTTGGTTGAAGAACGCCCTATTTCAGAATTCGTTTCAAAAACGCCCTATCCCAGCTGCCGATTCAAAGACGTCCTATATCAGCACATTTTCAATACATTTTCAAGTGAGATAGGGCATTTTTGAATCGAATTCTGAAATATGGCGTTCTTCAACCAAATTCTGAGCTAGAGTGTTTTTCAATAAAATTCTGAAATAGGGCGTTCTTGAAAAGTTTTTTGAGATAGGGCATTTTCGAACTGGCTGCCGAGATAGGTCGATCTTCACTCAGGAGTCGATATACATATGTAGTTACTATGAAAAAAAAGGTTAAAAAAAAATTGGGTATTATTATCGGGAACCTCCTAAAGAGAAACAGTACTCCGGTCGAAAATTATCGATGTTCAAGTATTTTTGTTTTTCCCTATACAAAATACATGGAAAACTTTGAGCGCTTTGTTACTAAATACTTTTTGATTTAAAAATAAAAGATAGGGGTATACTTTTTTTCGGTATGGAACAATCCTAGGGGGTGAGAGCATACAAATTCTGACTTTACTTTTCTGCATGCATTTTTGATCCACCCTGATGTACGTACATACATACCACATACATCCAGTGCCAATAAAATGCAACAACTTTAGGAAAAACTTGTATACCAACAACCTCCAGTAGAATACAAATTATAAAATAATGGCTAAATTTAACCTCAGACTCCAAGTTACCGAACATTTCGTATCCGGAAAATTCTATTACCAAAAAATGTTACCACTTGTACCCATAATACTACGTAGACCGTCCCTTATTGGACGGTTAGAAAATTTTGTTACCATAGCGGAATAGACCTGTAAATGAAGGCTTATAGCTATAGACTTCAATTAGCTAAATTCATAAGTGGGTGTGCATTCCATACATATGCATATTTCCTATTGATGTATGTACTTAGATATGTATATAAGTACATACAGTGGCACTCACGTAAATAGTGCACAATATTCACAATGCTTTATGTGATAAATTTGTTTCGTTAATTTTCTATAGAAATATATTAAATTTAACAACATAAACAATATAAGTCAAAGTTTAGAACGTTAAGTAAAATTCAGACAAATTTAACAAATGTCTAACCCGACATTATACTAAAATTTGGTAGACTACAAACTTCACACCTTATGCATGGGCCTCATTCAACTCAATTTACACACTGATAAGGTGAACTCAAACACAAGAATTTGTACTGAAAATCGAATGAGAGAGCTTCACCTTACTTTCTATGCATGAGACCCAATAAGTTTCTAAAAATTCTGAATAAAAAGTTGAAAATTTTAATGGCGTTTTTTTTGGAATTTGTCAAATTTTATATGGTTTATGTTACAGAATCTACTATATATTTATAAAAAATTTACAAAAAAATGTGTCACGTAAAGCTTTGCGAATGTTGTAAAAAATGTGTGCTGTTTACGTGAGCGCCACTGTATGTATGGACAAGCAAATACAATAGGAAGAGCTAATTTGGATATCAAATACGTTAGTGTACGCACGCCAGTGAAAATGATAAGATTAAATTTTTAACCAAATAAGATTTTAATAGGAAATGATAGTGCCGTTAAGAACACAAGCCTTTATAAAATGGAAATATTTTATAAATAAATAAAATAAAAACACTTTTACAACGCTTTTATAAATGGACTGAAAATTAGAAAATAATATTTCTCAGTCCCATACAAGTTGTTTTGATGACTTTTGATTTTGAAATTTTAGCAAAAGTCATTATGAATCATTTATGAGATTGAAAACGAAAAACGTGGAGCGCATGTTAATGCTTTAGCGTTAGATTTAATTGGCAATAGTCAAACTACATGACATAGACCTAAAATTTCTACAGAGAAAGTACAAATTTGAGATCGATTTTAAGCGGTCGTTATTCATATATCCACATTCATACATATATTACCCAATTCAGGTCTATTACATACGCCCCACGCTTTTCATTTTCAATCTCATAAATGGTTTATAATGACTTTTGCTAAAATTTCAAAATCAAAAGTTATCAAAACAAATTCTAGGGGACAGAACTATTATTTTCAAATTTTTAGGGCCAATTTTATAATGAAACACTTAAAGATCCTTTTGTAAAAGTTTCCTTTTAGTTAAAGTGTCATTCAAATGTACTTTAAACAAGAAGTATTTTCATAATATAATGGTAATTGAATAATTTTAAAAACGTTCATTTAAATGAAAATAACAAAGTTGGTAATGCTGATCTCGGCAAAATTGCATCGGCTTATTGTCACAAATATGTAATTATACTACGAAAATTACATACTTTTTTCTTAAGCAGGAGACCTTTATGTCATTTAAATTTCCATTTTGGGGATTTAACTAAATAACCTTTATGAGCACCTTTATCTTTAAAGTGGCTTTATGAAATCGATCAGCAAAATAAAGCATCCTTTAAATTTTAAAACATTCTTTGATTTTATTATGAAATCGGCCCTTAGGCCATTGTTGTATATTAAAAAGTTTTTTTTAAGTTCATTTATCTATTAAAAATTGGTTGAAACGAACCATTGAACCTTTAAAGAAAGTGGTTCGGTTTTCGGTTCGGATCAAACATTTGGGAAAATTTCGGTTCGGTTCATGGTTCAGTTAATTAATAGAAAAAAAACGGTTTCCCGGTTCAAAACCGGTTCACGTCCCTGATAGATGCTAAAATAATTCAACTTGCAGTGAAAAGAGAACAGAAGACAATGCAAGCTAAAATTTTTTTGCTCACGTTTAGTATAAACATACGTATGTACATACATACTTATAGCAGCAGTTAATTTCATTTAAAGAAATGCCGGGTCGTTCATTTCCACTGTAGCGTATGTAAATAGTGCATATATTTAGGCGCAATATATAACTACAAGCGTTATCTACCTCTAGGGTTTTGATATGATACCAGGCGACGAGGTTGATGTCTAGACTTTTTCAAAGCGAAGGTTTTATGGCATAAATGGTGTCTGGAGACAAAACATTGCAAGTTGATAAAAGCGTTGTAAAAAAGGATATATAAAATGGTAAACCCCACCCTATTTACGGCCGTTTTCTCAAGCAACCTTTAACTTTAAACCTAACTTTATATTTAAATGTTACATTAAAATGTATGGTTGTGTCTAAAGTAAAGCATTTTAAACATTTAACCAAGAAACATACATACGTCAAAAACCGATACAAGAAATGCTTTACTTTAGACATAGCTTTAAATTAAAGGTTACTTGAGAAAACGGCCCTTAATAGAAATTAATGTTAAATTTTATGTACATACCTATGTACATATGTATGTATGTTTCAGGACCCTTCAGTAGCGTTTCTCGATGCCGCATAACAACAACAAAAGCCATCAATTTAAGAACTAGTAGTTCTATATGATAACTTAAGGGCTTTAGCGCAGCGCGTGGAATATCCAAAATAAAACAGATACGACACTTCTGCAATAAAAGTGAGTAGCTAACCACAAAACGATGTCCCACAATATGTTTAGAAAATAAAAAAGATAAAAAGAAAAAAAGTAGCACAAAAACAAAAAAAGTTGTAAGTTTCATTCATTAAATTATAAAATGTTGGGATAAATTCAAAACTCTCAGCCAGTGGTTGATGACAACTGAAATGCATTAAAATTAGGAATTACTGCGCACAGAAATTAATATCTAGTCATACATCGGGAGCACTGTTCTGGATTATGAAATAGAAATGTGTTACAAATATGAAGTAATCAATGAAATGATCGTTGAGTGCCCCTTGAATTTAGTTTGTGCAGTAGAAAATGTTGCCATATAAAATGCTATTCAGTTCAAGACTGCCTCCGAATAGCTAACATTTTTTTTAACACTGTTTTTCATCTTTTAAACATAAACCTTTTAAAATTTGTATATCATTTTAAGCGTAAAATGAAATTAAGGGTGGTTGTGTATCACAATTGTTTTTCGCTTCCAATTTGAAGATCAGGATTTTCGTCATTCACAACTCACAATGTAACATGTGAAATTCATTTATGCAAAATAAGTATACTATATTGACAATTGTAAGAAACCACGTAGGGCCGAAGTGTTTTGTATAGTACTTTGTACTAGATTTGAAGAAAATGTACTTTTCAGCATATACATGTACATATGTACATATGTGCTTTTCATAATGACAGTTTAACAAATTCCGAATAATACATACACTTCGTCTTTGACGGCAAGACAATTCAGTTTATTTTTAATTTTTTTTTTTTAAGAAATTTTAATATTTCTCGTATTGAAATAAATCACGTACACATACCAGCGATAAATACACATTCACGAACACTAATACACGTGCCTGACTATTATACGTACTCACGAATGAAAGTAAAACGATGGAAGAAAGACATAGAAACATGAAAAAATGCTACATAATCAATAATCTAAAAATAATTAAACTCAAATTAAGCAGCGGAAAATATCTTTTGATAAACATTTAACGTTTATATTCATTAAATACGAACTTCACTTGTTTTTTTAACGTATGGATCGTTACAGGATTGTTAAATTTACATCGACTTCATGTTTTGACTGCGCATTACTATAAAAATCTATTTTCAACTTTTGTGGGACCTCCGGAATGCTTGATCATAAAGTCTCAAGTTATACGAATGTGTTTCAAACGTTATTTATAATTACGAGTCTGAATACAAACTATTTTAAAATACATTTTCACTATTAGATATAAAATACATTTGCTCCTCACTGTTTTACCGACAATGACGACAACGATAAAAGAACCAATTTAATTTTTTCGTTCCGCACATGTGTTATGTGGTCTGTTCGCTCGTTTGTCAATCACTTCTTTCTTCCCTTACATTTACTACCAACAAAACCATTGGAATCCGCACAACATATACAAACACCAACTCAATAATATTAGTTTCATGCGCTTTTTGTACTCGTTCGTAGCAGACTTTAAACCAATGCTGCCAGATGGTATTTGAATAGTTTTGTTAAACAATTGCAAATTTAGCGAAAGGCAAAATTCATCGCATACAAATGTTTCCATTGTTTTTGGTAAGTTCATTTCACTATTCTGATAGTAAATGCAAAGTAAATTATATACCTAACGATTTTGCGGATATGGGCTAAGCAAACACAAACGACAAAGATGCACAAGAACATGCGTGGTTCTTAAGGCTTAGCCCTATCGTGTGGTGGAAAATATTGTTTTTAAGCAGTGACTACACCATTTGTACAATTTTGCAGCCACGGAGTGGTGTTTAGAAATCGAGCATGACTTCAGCACAATAACAACTTCCCAATCGACACCACTCTGTAACTGTAAAAATGTTCAACTCTGTAAAAATGTTCAGATCGTTTGATCCCTGCTTTACATTTGTCAATTAAATTTCTAACAGTTTGTATGTTTTGCACAAATCGTGCGACTGCTTAAAATAAATCTTACCAACAGGTCATAATAAAAACTTTTTCAAATTGGGTGAAACGGCTGTTAAGATGAATCGTTCATACATACAGTGAACGTGGCAGTTGTTAACTTATAGCTTTTTTACTGTTTGATTTAAAAACCAAAATACCCCAGTTTTATCAATGTAGTCTACGCCTCTCGTTAATCTTTTACAATTACTCGTTACTTGAGATAGTTTCAATTGCTTGCCTCCCACATGATTCGTTCGTTCATTCATCGTTTTCTTTGAGTACGATTAAATTTGTCGGCAAAGATCCTGAACAACATTGTACAAAAATGTTTCACATCCCCGCAAACATATTCTGAGCGTTCAGAATATATGAGTCCGAAAGGTGTCCTAGGTAGGTAAGAAATATGAGTTTCAAAAACAAAAATTTTTTTACTCTTATATGAATCTTTTAGGATTCATATATGAGCCAAGTTATGAGCCAGCACCTTGTGCCAATATAAAAACAATAAAGATTTGAAATTTATATCTAAACTTGTTTATACAGAAATTGAAAATAATTAGAAAACAAAAAATGAACAAAATTTAGCTTCAGCTGCTGCTATTGAATGCATGTTGGAATGTGTATATGCATGTAAGTATGTATGTATGTTATTTGCAAGGACTTTTTGCGGAATGCCTTTGCAAATATAGTGAGTTGAATAAGACTCAAAGAGCAACCTAAAATAAGAGTCCGAATGTAGCAATTTATGAGGCCGATAAGGGTCTCAAAAAGAGTCATATATGAGGCCAAAACTTGTTTTAAAAGAGTCCAAAATGAGCCGTATATGAGGCCAATAAGAGTCCAATATGACTCATATTGAGGCTCATTTGATGTATGAATTTAAGCTCATATAAGTCGAAATTCGTAGGAAGGGAAACACACTCATATCGGACTCTTAAATGAGCTCATTATGAGCGTAATTGCTCCGAAATAGGACTCCTTAAAGACTCATTTATGACTCCAAATGTTTGCTGGGATATTTCCCATATTTACACACACACGCACATACATTTTTTTAAAAGCTCTGTAGAAATTTTAATATCTAATTTCTAATGGAGCATTGTTTAAGCCGATACAAATTAGCACGACATGAAGTATGTAAATCTTGCAATTGATCTGATCAAAATTGTGCCTTGACAGATGGTAGTACATAATGCTAGGTGGTAGGCTCGAATCCCACGGCCAGTAGAATATCCATTCAATTATAACTTCTATATTTTTTTAAAGTTGTTTTTCATTAGTCGTTCTTGGCTTTTTTAGTAAAATCAAACTCTAAAAATTGTATTAAACTAATAATAAAAAAGCGATATAAAATAAAACAAACGAAAATAAAATAAAGTAAAATTTAATATATACATCAAATATAATTTAAAAAAAAATTAAAGTAACAATACATTTTTTTTTTGCCTTCGCTCCAACCGAGGATCGAACCTGGGACCTGCAGTCTTGTAGTACGCAGCCCTCACCACTCAGCTACCGCGGATGAAGTAGTTACCTGCTTTGTTTGCGTATTTGTTTGCTCAGGGAGCGTAGAACACAAGGAAAAAGCAAAATTACTTAAGGCCCGTCCACATACAACTTTGGCGTTGCGTTGGCGCAGGCGTCACTTTGACAGCAGCGCGAGTAACGCCCGTGCTTGCTACAATGAATATGTCACCAAATTAACATACTAGTGGCAGATAAATCAAAATTTTACATAAATAATTACAATAAAAACTATATTTCTTGCCCACATTTGATTAAAAAGGAAAAATAAATCACACAACTTTGATTATTTGGAACAGCTGACGAACGACGCGCGCGTAGAGTTGAGAGTTGGCCATCTTTCTGCGCTGTCGCTTCGACAGCTGACTATGAATACATGCATTTATATGAAAGTCTCCACAAAGTCTCAAGTTGGGCAACGCCAACGCCAAAGTTGTATGTCGGTAATGTCGGTAATGCAGTCACCGTATTAATTCAAATAAGTTCCTATTCGATTATAATTGGATTCCTATCTGAATTAGGGCCAGTTTCTCAATGTCTGGTTAACACAAACTGCAGGTTAAATATCGTTATCGACGTGATCGACTCCATAACAGATATCAAAGATAATTTTTAGCCACTTGAAACTTGCACATTATTAGACTAAAATTTAATGGGCTATAAAACTGTGTACTCAAAAAAATTCCAGCGCTTCTGAGAAAAAAGTTCGAAATTTGGGTGACAATTCGATTTTTTAGACTTTTTTTTCGCCGAAAGTGTTGCGGGTATCTTCCATATAATTGAAAATTTAACTCGAGTTTAACATTTTGAGTTTATGAACAACTGTCAAGTGTTCACATTGAGGTGTTTAAGAAACTCAGAGTTTATTTGACATTATTTGTTTACTTTTTCTTATTCTCATATAGTTTGTTCCCGTACAACAGGATTTAACACACACGCACAATAGTCTAGAACAGTGCTCGTCAAACTTTTGAGTGTGACGGACCGGCTGCAGTTTTTCTATTACGTCTGGGACCGGTACCTTTTTTTATTGATTATTTTTCGTTTACGATCATCTCATATATGTATTACAATTTGTTTAAATGAATTTCTTTATTAGCCGGGTGTCTATATATGATAGCAGATTTTAGCGATTTTTTTATGAATGTTTAACAAATTTAAGTTGTTTTTATTATACAAGTTGTATATAGCCTCATTAAACAGTAATATAAAACATCAAAAAATCGTTGTCCATTTCGCGACGCCCTTTGCGGACCGGCGACTTATGGCTTACGGACCGGCACCGGTCCGCGGACCACCACTTTGACGAGCACTGGTCTAGAATACCAACCGTGTACCTAAAAAAAAAAACAAAAAATGAGCATCGATAGAACTTTTTAGGCCGATTTAAACCATACCAAAATTATTTGGTAGGTACAAATAAAAACCAAAGCCAATAAAACAGGTTAAAGTTCATCTTTTCTATTTCTTATGTGTTTATAATATCTCTGAAACTTATAATTATAATAATAATAATAATAATAATAATAATAATAATAATAATAATACTAATAATAATAATAATAAATTAAAAATGTATTGATTGCTAATTTCAACATAATTTAAATAGCTTTTATGCAACGTACTTATATATTATAATCAGTTTTAAAACCAATTTTATATAAAAGCCGTTTAAAAAAATATATATATATATTTGGTGTTTTTTAGTATTTCAAGACTAAAAATTTAAAAGCATATAAATTATATACGTACATGAAAGACAAATTAATTACCTTTATTTTCACGTCATTGGTTTTTTAAAAGGTTATGTTGTTCAGATATCTTCTTTATATTTTACTTTCGCTAGATAACTTTAGTAGGGGTTTTATAGAGCCACATTTTTTGTTTTTGCATCGCTGGATTCTTGATATTCTGGACTTATGTGCACGGAACGACCTCGGACTATTTTTGATAAAATCCTGCAGTACGGGAACAGACTAACTGTCGGTAAGTTGGTTGCAGGTTTGGATTATAGAAAACACAAACCGAATCGGGTCAAAAAAGGGTTGCAGCCACATAAACTCCAAATATAAGTGGTGTTGAAGGAGAGTTTAACGAAATTTTTTTTTTTGGTAAACTCCGTTTAACTCCAAAAAGGCCCGTAAACTCGAGGTAATCGCTTATTGAGAACGCTTTATAAAAAAAATAAATAAACATGAGTGGTAAACAATATCACTTTGAAATGGGGGTGCTATTGTATTGGCCAATACTGTACATATGTACGTAGATACTTATCGTCGGCTAGGTAAAAGATTGTCGTAAGCGCCATTTTGACGATTTTTAGTTCTAGATGCAGTTATATGTTTTGAAATAAGGTCTTTCGATTAGTGTTATCCGTTTTTAGATATCTCCTTTAGTTTCTGAGATATTGACTAACACTTTGTCGATAATTTAGTAAAAATTTAGTTGGTGATGCAGTCATATTAAACTAATCAATTATCTTAAAAGTGGCGTTCTTCATTTTTCGATATCTCCTTTAGTTTCCGAGATATTGAGTATAAAGTGTCGTTAATTTGGTAGAAATTTTGATCACATTTTGTCGTATTTCATACAAAGTGGCTGCCAAATTGTGGACAAATGACGCTTACGACAAAATTACGACGAAAGAAAATCCTTCATAAACTCACAACTAATTAAGAATAACCATTAAAAATTAAATAATTTAAGAATTTTGTGAACTAGTAACATTTTCAGAGGCTTTGGAGAAAATCTATCTTCGTGTTTTTGAGAAATTGCATTCCAAACTTCAATCGCGATTTCCCACAACATACATATAACAAAACGATCTATCACGGCAGCCGGTTCGAAAACGCTATATCTCAGAAAATAGCTCAAGAATGCATGCATATTTCAAATGAAAATTATTAACAATAAATAAATAAACATACATAAGCTACCAATAGCATCATTTTGAATTTTATTGCTATTGAAAATGTTACTCGCATACCATGAACCAAAAATACAACATCACATAATCAAAGAAGAAAGAAAAAAGTATATTTCTGAGCGTTTTTGACAGCTGCCTAAGAATGAAAACAAACAAAGAAAACGAAAAAGGCGCGGTGATTCAGTGCGATTAAATTGGTATTTATTATAAAACATACAAAGTGAAACTTGATGACAATTAGCAAAAAAGTTCATAAAACTTGGTTTTCATGATTGAAAGTGTTTTACAATCGCATATCATTACCACGGGTCGATTTTTCAATGCCAACGTTCTGGCCACAAACGTGCAACCACTTTTCACGCAAATTTACGCCTTTTGGCAAACCAAAGATACGCATAAACTTGTTCCAATCACACAGCACTTCCTTTTATATCATAAATATGTAATAAACCAAAATTTATAATTAAAATCGCTGCAGAAAACACATGCAATCGTTAAAAAATCACTACGAAGAGGTAGAAGACGGTGTAAACAAACCCGAAAAACGTCAAAAACGCTACGAAAACTTTTTTCTGAAATTCGATTACAAATACAACGATGGCTGATTAGGTGATCTGTAGTCGTTGGTTCATGACTCGCATACTTACATACAGACTATGTGACACGTAAAGTTAAAAGGGGCTCAGAAAAAGATTTCGAGAAAAACGTCTTTGAAGTTTACCAAGTTGATTTTGATGCTTTAGAACGTTTCAATGGATTGAAACTCGTTAGTCGGAGGTTTTCGGGGTCGCTGATTACGAATCCGATGTCCCCACTGGCCCTACAAAGTTTGTAATTTAGCTGCAAATTTGTTGCACTTTTTTGTAGTTTTCTTCAAATTGTTAAACTTGGGTTTATATGGGGTTTGTCTGAGAATGAACTATATTTTAATTGAAAATTCTTAAAAATAAATAAATAAACATGAGTGGCACACAATATCACTGTGAAATGGCTTACTATAGATATGACTAGTGTGACCAACTATTTCATAGCTCAAAGAAGTACAGGCAAGTTAACGCCGCGAGCCCATTATGAAATTTCGAATACGGCTAGTTTCGATCCCTGAGAGCTCAGTGTTTGTTGTAATTTGAGTGTAATTTGACACCATGTCCCATTGACGATGGAATTGAAATATCGAGTAAGATGAAAGCTTGAAATAATGCTATTTGATAAAATTATGAGATGCGTTGACTTCGTCGTCGTCGTTTAGGTCATCGCATACAATAAACTTTCCCCTTCGGAAGGCGATGCCGATATAGTGCCCAGGCTGGTCGGCACCAAATTTTTAAGTCAAAAGCTACAATTAACCCTAGAACACTAACGTTCGCCTGTGTGGTGGAACGAATTCGTTTTTCTCGCGATATTTCAGGAACGCTTTTTATGATCAAAGCAAGCGTTCACGCCAACTCAGTTTGGCGTTGTACGAGGTTGTGAGCAGACGCACATTGTACAGTGGCCTTGCGCTGCTGAGTTCCACGCCCTCTTGACGCCTGACAGGTGAACATTAGTAGTAAAGGTAATTTTGGTTACTGTACTTATTTCAGTTTATAACATGTTTGTTGACTACTTCCTGTTTTGAACTTAATATTCTAAAATGGTTGGAAGAAATATAGTTGAATGGAAGCGATAGTGAGGACAATTTGGAAGAATGCGTAGTGAATGTTGCCCTATGGACGGACAACTTCTGAGATACTTCGCCGACCTAAACGGGGTTAGATCGCCGAAACAACAGCCCTTGGTCGGGTGAAACCCGAGTCATTCCGGTACGTNGTTTTCGTAAAAGGTCTGACATTTTAAGAAAAATCAATTGCTTAGTTTATATTCATAAGGCTCAATGTGATACAAAAAAGTCGATTTCATTTGTAGATACAAGTCATAATAGAAAAGATAAACAATGCATTCCTTTTAAATGTAAAGTAAATACGAATACTTTTAAGATAATTTATGGAATAAATTTCAATACGAATTATTTTTATTAATATTAAAAAAATATATATTAAATTATTTTTTTCTTTTTACTTTAGAAACATATGAAATATGTTAAAGTCCATTTTTTAAATAAATTTAAGGTCTTAAAAACACAAAATTTGTACTTTTTTTCAAAGTAGCCTCACAGACGAACGTTAGTATTAAAGGAATAAAAGTAAGGTTAGTATTCTACGGTTAATACATACATACCATTTTTTCTTAAAAAAACGGAAGCTACAAATTTTTTCTTTCCACAACGTTTACAAAAAGAACGGTACAATTAATTCCGTTGTGACATCTCCAATATCTTAATTCTATCGACTACACCTTTTCCAACAGTATTTCAGAAAACACAGATGTATTTCAGAAAAGGCCAAATGAATTTCAGAAAAACTCAAATGTATTTCGGAAAACCTCAAATTTATTTCAGAAAAGGGCAAATGTATTTCAGAAAAGATCAAATGTATTTCAGAAAAGGCCAAATGTATTTCAGAAAAAGCCAAATGAAAATCAGAAAAACACAATTGTATTTCAGAAAAAATCAAATGATTTTCAGAAAAACGCAAATGTATTTCAGAAAAGGGCAAATATATTTCAGAAAACCACAATTGTATTGCAGAAAATTAAAAAATCCTCTCAGAGAAAGACAGAAAACCCAAAAAGTACGGGAACGCTTTTCAGGTACAAACTGGTAAAACTGTCAATACACCGTGGACGCTATTTTTGTTTACATAGCAGTTCTTTTATCATTTGGCATTGTTCTAAATTTTGCTCAAATACACCAGAATATTAACAAAAATACTTACAAAACTTGATGTTTCTTCGCTAGGATGAATTTAATAAGGTGAAAATTCAGATGCACTTTTGTTTTTGCTTATTCAAATTTGAAGCTTTCTTGCAGGCCAATTAATTCTTTTTAAAAAGAATTAGGAAGTATCTTTATATTACAAAAAANCAGGTGAACATTAGTAGTAAAGGTAATTTTGGTTACTGTACTTATTTCAGTTTATAACATGTTTGTTGACTACTTCCTGTTTTGAACTTAATATTCTAAAATGGTTGGAAGAAATATAGTTGAATGGAAGCGATAGTGAGGACAATTTGGAAGAATGCGTAGTGAATGTTGCCCTATGGACGGACAACTTCTGAGATACTTCGCCGACCTAAACGGGGTTAGATCGCCGAAACAACAGCCCTTGGTCGGGTGAAACCCGAGTCATTCCGGTACGTAGAACCGGCTGTCGTGGGAATGCTCCCTCAACCACCAGAGGGAGTCTCGATTGTCTCCTATGCCGACGATTGCTCGATTATGGCGACTGGGAATGGAATTGATGACCTGTGTTCGAAAGTAAACGGCTATCTCTCCGAACTTTCTCGCTTCTTCACTGCAAAGTGTCTAGCCCTCTCCCCTACGAAATCCTCCGCGACCCTGTTCACAACCTGGACGAAGGAGGTCAGGCTACCGCTGGGGATTCACGTCGATGACACACCAATTCCGACGGTGAATAACCCCAAAATACTCGGAGTAACATTCNCCACAATTGTATTGCAGAAAATTAAAAAATCCTCTCAGAGAAAGACAGAAAACCCAAAAAGTACGGGAACGCTTTTCAGGTACAAACTGGTAAAACTGTCAATACACCGTGGACGCTATTTTTGTTTACATAGCAGTTCTTTTATCATTTGGCATTGTTCTAAATTTTGCTCAAATACACCAGAATATTAACAAAAATACTTACAAAACTTGATGTTTCTTCGCTAGGATGAATTTAATAAGGTGAAAATTCAGATGCACTTTTGTTTTTGCTTATTCAAATTTGAAGCTTTCTTGCAGGCCAATTAATTCTTTTTAAAAAGAATTAGGAAGTATCTTTATATTACAAAAAAAAAAAATAAATCATTTGAACAGCTGATGAATTAACAATTTACCGGATTTTACCAGCAAAAATTCTTCGGGTAATATCTTGCAACTTCTGACAAAGAGAGGGCCGATGTTACTCTCCCATTTTTCCCCTACTTTGACAGAGAACCAAGCCCGGAACGCTTTCTTCTAAAATTCTGTAAATTCTTGCAACTTTCTGCGAGTTAGGGAAAGCAACTTTCGAAACAAATGCTGAATACCTACAATTCTCAAATTAAAAAAAAAAAAAAAAAAAAAATCATATGGGGATCGATAGAGATGAGATCACTGAGGTAAGCGTAGCTGTATTTTTTTTTTTTTTTTTAGGAAACAACAACTACAATGGCTGCATTCCAAAACGTCAAAATACAAAGCATCAGTATCTTTTGTTTCTAAACCTCAGTAGATTGCAATTCCAAATGTGCGCAACCCAGGTTAGATGCTAGTTTTGAACTAGGTTGCGCAATTAGATCTTTTCTCCAAGTGCTGTTTAGAAATAAAAGACATTGATGTTTTGTATTTTGGAATTCACTCAATTAAATCGTATACACTGTTTTTGCGTATAACTTCTTTCTGCGTAGGCGACCTTCGGCCGCACTTAATGATTACAACCCTCACTAAATAGAATTCTCCTTTCTGCGTTGCGACGAAAAGGGGCTTAACACCTATTTGCGTAGGCGGCTTTCGGCCGCAATTAGGGATTATAACCCCTCACAAAGTACAATTCTCTTTCAGCGTTGCGAAGAAAAGGCGTTGAACACCTCTTGCAGAGAACTCCTTTCTGCGTAGGCGGCCTTTGGCCGCACCTATGGATTATAACCCTCACAAAGTAGAATACTCTTTCTGTAATGCGAAGGAAATGCGCTGAGCACCTTTTGCAAATAAACGTAGGTCGCACTTAAGGATTATAAAAGGTATATGTATAAATATGTATTTGAAAATTAAAGAGAAATAAATTCTCTATCGAATGACATCAAAATTTTCCAAATCCATGAAGAGGTTTGATTTAAAAAATGCTTTATTAGAACTTTGACCTTTAATAATTGTTGTAGTTGTTGGTTCCCCCAAAAAAATAAAAATAATATACCGCCACGCTCACCTCAATCTCCATATGATTTTTTTAATTTAAAAATTGTAGGTTGTCTGCATTCATGCCCAACTTTCTTATTGTCAGCTCTGAAATTTGGAATACTCATCCGATTATAGTTGGCCAGTGATAAAATCAATTACATATTTGGTAAGCAATTAGTTTCTTGCAATTATTCACACGCCTTCTTTTGCGCCGCAATAAATTTGGTTTGCTGGGCGCGGGTTAGCGGGTACTCTTTATGAATTTGTACAACGATTTCGGGTTGCTGTGCCCAAACGCGTGAATCGTATCAAAAACCTTTTACACACACTTGTAGATAACAGGTCACGCTTTATTACAAAAATAAAATTTACTATATCTGTGCACTAATTTATTAATAATGTCGGTTGGAAATATGGTATTTTCTGCAAGTTTCCGAGCTGACCTGTCAAAAAAAATATCCACGAAATATCTCTGCAAAAGGTTTTCAGCCCCTTTTCTTTAGCAAGACAGAACGGAGAATTCTACTTAGTGAGGGTTATAATCCCTAAGCGCGGCCAAAGGCCGCCTACGCAGAAAGGTATTCTCTGCAAAAGGTGTTTAGCCCCCTTCTTTGGCAACACAGAAAGGTGTAGTGAGGCTTATAATCGTTTTGGAAAAAATCCAAATTTCTGCCGTTTTCAAACAGCTCCCAAGGGGTCTTTATGGGGGAATGGTTGGGGGGGGGGGGGGGG
>NW_016158404.1:41564-118168 GCF_001687245.7 Rhagoletis zephyria | reverse complement strand
GGGGGGGGATGCGGCGTCCATCCTCTTTCGTTTAGGGGGGCCGGGGTTTGGGGAACCATGCCCCCTCGCCCTCCTCCCCCACCCCTAAATCAGTGTACAAATAGTTTGGTATCAATTGCAAAAATACAAACTGGGCGACTTATATATATAACTTCCCCACAAAAACAGACGATTACGTTTGCTAACAATTTTCGACTTCTCCAAAAAAAAAATCTATTACCATTTTCAAAACCTTGACCGATCGGGAATTTAATCAAAAAATAAAGGAATAATTTCGGTGATTGCTTCAAGAAATTAGCCACTAGATTATATACTTCAATTTTGACATTTTTCAATTAAATATTACCTGTTTGCCAGAGAACACGATTGATTTTCTTCCTTTTCGCTGATTCGATTCCTCCGTGGCCGCTTTAGTTCAACCACAATTCCACTTTCAGCAAATACCCAGCCGTTCGCTTTTGCTGCGCAAATGTCATCAAATGTCAAAAAGCCCGAGCGAAACGTAAAGGCGGCGCTGCTGACGAATTTTTGGTACTGACCGAAACTTTTTTAACGTGCACTTGGGGCAGAAAATATCCTTCTGAACTTTTTTGGCACACTTTTACATTAGTTTGGTTTTCGCTTTTATTTTAAAATTTCGACTTCTTGGGGTTTTCACAAAATTCTTCACTCACGATAAAATCGAAAGCTACACTGCCTCTGCCACCGACGTCGTTAACAACAGCAACAACAATGCAGGGGAGTATACCGAGCGAACACCTTTTTCTTCCCGTTAAAATTTTGGTCGCATTTTTCTCCTAGTTAGCACAATTTTTACTTGCTTCCACTCACCTTTTACATGCGATTCTTTTGGGAAAATTTCACAAATATATTTAGCAAATTACTCCCGGCAACTAGTTTCACTTTTTTATACTTTCCTATTAAACTTTGCTACTTTGAAATGTAGGAATTTACAGATTCGCGGACAGCGCCTTTAATCGCTTGTAAAAAATTTTTCCTTTCGTTCACTGTGAATCAGAATTGGAACACTTTGAGCTACCTTCGTCATTTGGCGCATATGTTTGGTGAGTTTCGCTAACAAATTGAGCTACTCGGCGGCCATTTTGTGGTGAGATGAATGCAATAATAATATTCAAATAATGTGGCCAACACAATAACTTATCATGAACCAAAAATACGCGATCAAGCAAGAGCGCCACGTTGTATATCTAACTGAATTTGAGAAAAAAGTGGTAAAACGGGTTCGTCAGCTGAGCCTTTTACACCACAAGTACCAATTTTTACACCTTTCTTTAACGAAAGAATAGTTAATTCAACATAACACGTTTTAAAGCGTCTTAGTGAATAATTTTTACCTAAATAACGTGTTTATAGTACCTGACAAAAATTTTGGTTCTCGTTGTTTTCTTTAATTTTTTTCCTTTTCGTTCGTTGTCCAGAGAAACAAGATGTCGTAGAAACCGCTAAAAAGTTGATTTTTTCGCTCTCAGGGCGTTTTCCGAATCCGAATTCTAAAATAGGGCGTTGTTGAACAAATTTCTGGCTGGCAAGATAGGCCAACCTGCCACTCAGCCATTTAGTTAAAATTTTGGCCCCAATTAAGAATTACATTCGATCTTCGACTGTGGTCGAAAGTGCTGATCGAACGAATTTTCATTTGGTATTTTGGTGCTCATTCGATGAAGAACCTCGCTATTGTGAATTTATTTATATATTTGTGTTATACATATCGATGGCTGAGTGGAAGATCGACCTATCTCGGCAGGCAGTGGGAAACGCCCTATCTTTTCAAGAACGCCCTACTTCAGAATTTGATTGAAAAACGTCCTATTTCAGAATATTATTGAAAACACCGTATCTCAGAATTTGGTTGAATAACGCCCTATCTCAGAATTCGATTCAAAAACGCCCTATCTCAGCTTTTTGAATCGGCATCTAATATACGGCGTTCTTCAATCAAATACTGAGCTACGGCGTTTTTCAATCAAAACTGAAGTAGAGCGCTCTTGAAAAGTTCCCTGAGATAAAGCGTTGTTGAAAAATTTTCTGAGATAGGGCGTTTTCGAGCTGGCTGCCGAGATAGGTCGATCTTCCGCTCAGCCATCGATATGTAAATTTGTGCAAATTAAAACGAAATAAAAATACAGCGAGTTTATAAAAACGTGAACGATTCGTCAGAGGATGAGAGGTTAGAAAACTGGCCAAGAGCAGAAAACGTTTAATAGAGTTTAAGTGCGGTCTTTCGAATGTATTTTGACATACAATATATTTAAGAAATTTTGTGATTTAAATCTATTTTAAATATATTAAAACTATAAACAGCGTATTGGGATTTTCTTTCATATGTAAAAACCAGACTTTCGACCTTGTGTTTAATATTCACGACGCGAGACCGATTGGCCATACATATAACTATCGCTTGGTGGCGAGGGAGTGAAGAGCATTGTAATTCGTGCATTAAAAATGCTTCACTCTCGAAGCAGTGAAAAAACGCTTTTGAGAAAAAACATTCCCCAAGAAAAAGAATTATTAAAAAATGTTTCGTTTTTTTTTTTGAGAAATGTAAGCTTAACTGATAAAAATTCACAAATAGGTACTATTCATATGTGTTCTTTAATACCTATTTCATTCACCCGTGTGAGACGATTATACAAAAATGTGCATTCATCTTTCTTCTCGGCTATGAAGGGCTGTTAAGCGTTTGAGTGGTGAAATAAGCTACCCGGTACAAGACGAAACGGGACGTTCCCTTGTGACCAGAGTAACCATTTTATACACTACTGAGTAATTTCTTTGTAAATTTTCAATAGAAGTGATACTAAAAACTTCTGCAAACCCTTTTTATCATACATCTTGAACTTATTCGATTGTGCAAAAGTGCCGATTCGAATGATTAAATAATGTTTATATATGGTAGCATTAAAGAGTAAACAGATAATAGCAAACAAATCGCCAGTGTAATACACTTCAGCCTAAGTGAAAAAGTTACAAGGACGGGTCATGTCCTCATTATCAGCTTCTGCAGAAAATGTGTCTAGCACTGGAGGTGCTGCTAGCGTTGACCAAACAGCAGGGGCTTCAGATGGAAGCTCAAGCATGTGTTTGGAGCTGGCTTTGGAAGGTGAACGTCTGTGCAAGGCAGGTGATTGCCGCGCAGGTGTGGCGTTTTTTCAAGCAGCAATTCAGGCAGGAACTAATGACCTGCGTACTTTGTCAGCTATTTACTCTCAATTGGGGAATGCCTACTTCTATTTAGGTGATTATGCCAAAGCCATGCAATATCACAAACTAGATCTCACACTGGCACGAACAATGAATGACAAATTGGGCGAGGCCAAATCGTCTGGAAATTTAGGCAACACTTTGAAAGTTATGGGGCGCTTTAACGAGGCTGCTATTTGTTGCGATCGCCATCTGACATTGGCACGACAACTTGGAGACAAGCTGTCGGAAGGTCGGGCGCTTTATAACTTGGGAAACGTTTATCATGCAAAAGGCAAACATATGGGACAAGGGAATCTTGGTGATTATGGAGATGATGTACGCGACGCTCTAAGCAAAGCTGTCGACTTTTACCAAGAAAATTTAAAACTTATGAGAGAATTGGGTGACCGCGGTGCACAAGGAAGGGCATGTGGAAATTTGGGCAATACTTATTACTTGCTTGGTAAGATTTTTGTATCTATAAGCTGGTATTTTTAGATATTTATGAATAGCTAATATATGTATACCTATATAGGAAATTTCCAAAAAGCAATCGAGCATCACCAAGAACGGCTTTGCATTGCAAGGGAATTCGGTGATCGGGCTGCTGAACGTCGAGCGAATAGTAATTTGGGAAATTCTCATATTTTTCTGGGCCAGTTTGAAGAAGCTGCAGAGCATTATAAACGTACCTTGGCTTTGGCCATTGAGCTAGGGGAACGAGAAGTAGAGGCGCAAGCTTGTTACAGTCTTGGAAATACATATACTTTGTTACGAGAATTTTCAACTGCTATTGACTATCATCACCGTCATCTAGCTATAGCACAAGAATTAGGTGATCGGGTTGGAGAAGCTCGCGCTTGCTGGTCCCTTGGTAACGCGCACTCGGCTATAGGGAATCATGAAAAAGCGTTGCTGTATGCCGAAGCTCATCTTAATCTTGCCGTGGAATTACAGGATTCTGTTGGGGAAAGTACAGCTAGGGTCAATATTTTTGACTTGCGAAAATTACTTGGATTGCCGGCCTCGCCAATTGAGAGTGAAGAACGTTCAATTGCATCAGATATTTCAGCTGGTATTGATCAGCGGTCCGACAGTTCAGGAAGTTCACAGAGTCGTATGGTACGTGGGATTTTGTTATTTAGCTATCGAGGAAATCGCTTGATTTTGAAAATTTTATTTATCGCCTTTCATAGGTTCGAGTAAGGCGCCAAAGTATGGAACAATTAGATTTGATAAAAATTACACCTGATGGAAAACGTGCAGAACAAATAAATATACAAGAACAAAAACACAACCAAAATGCTTCCGAAATCAAAGGGCATGATGAAGATTTCTTTGAGTTTTTATCACGTTCTCAATCTAAACGAATGGATGACCAACGTTGCTCAATTAAAATTGCCAAAAATCCACCAAACTCATCTTTACCAAAGGTAGGGGGGACATCTTCGCTGACATCAAGCACCGGTGCAACACGTAAGCCGTTAGCGCCACAAAACTCCATGACAAGCAGCAATGCCGGCGATGAGGTTGTTTCTGCCGCTAAATCGTCCAATAATTCGAATGCTAGTTCTGGACCCACTTCAGGCAGTCATCATGGACACGGTCAACTTGCACGCAGTAATACAACCACTCAACAACCTGATGATGCCTTTTTGGAAATGCTCATGCGTTGTCAAGGTTCACGTCTAGAAGAACAGCGCTCTGAACTCCCACGATCCAACATTACAATGGACGCAGAAGCACCAACACGAGCCAGTGCCATAGATAGGGGTCGTAGTGGTGGTAACAGTGCTGCTGGTGGCAGGACCGTACCAGATGAAGATTTTTTCTCGTTGATTATGAAGGTACAAAGTGGTCGCATGGAAGATCAGAGGGCAGCAATACCTGGTTTTGGAGGATTTCCCCAACGCAGTACAGGCAATGGAGCGGCAGCAGGTGGTACGGGTGTGAATGCGGCCAACAGCACTAATAACACGACGCCAAAGTAATCTTGATGTATGTGTGTATCTACATACAATTTAAATAGCTGTTAGATGTGGCAAGCGCAAGTCTTTTTAAAAAGTCTATCGAACTCAACTGATTGCAGCAGCAGGTAAACCTTGCATGTAAAATGACTTTCGAAAGCAGTTTTTATTTTCGAAAATCAAATTTTCCGATTCTGCCTTCTGTCTGTTTTCTCCGTGAATGCAGAAAATTCCAGATATTTTTATTCTGCCCTGAAAAAGTTTTAATAAGCCAGTGCAGCACGAGCAAGTTGAAATTACTTCTCGAAAGCAGGGACCGTAACGGTTATGCTATTTTTTTCAAAAAAGTCAATAATAATCGTGATCACAATCGTAATTTTTTCACCGATATGTTTTAAGTCAAAAATAAAAACTACAAATTGCCTTGTAAGTTTTTCGGTAAAAAATAACTTTGACTTTTATTTTTTTCGGTCAAATATAAGCTTACTCTTAGCGATTTGCCATACGAACTTGGCAGCTATGTATATTAATTGTTAAATTGAATGCCGAATCATTCCTGTGAAAAGGTGAATAACTTAAAGCTTAAATTAAAGAAACTCAATATATTTACAGAAGATAGAAAACTGCAATTGAAAGGATGTGCATTTTTTTATTAAAACATATTGTATTGAGAATATGTAAACAGCTATTTTGACCGAAAAAATAAAGTCAGATTTAACTTTCATATTTGACCGAAAAAGTAAAAGTTAAATTTTAACTTTTATTTTTGACCGAAAAAATAAAAGTCAAGTTTTAACTTTTATTTTTGACTGAAAAAATATCAGTGAAAAAATAAACGTTAATTGCTGACTTTTTTTGAATGAAGTTAAAAAAAAAAATTAAATCATTTTTGAATTCAAATTTTGAAAATAACTTTCAATCCCTGCTCGAAACCTATTTCTGCAAATCTTCTGCAAAGAACTTTTTGGCCGTTTGGAAAAGGCGCTTGCATTGTTACTTTTAACCGCACTTTTACATTTACATTTGAAAATTATACATACATAAATATTTTTAATTTCTTTTCCAAGTTTTTTGCAACATTTCATTGTTATCGTAGGTATTAGATACCAAATCTGTAATGATGATAACAGAACATTTCAATTCGCCATAAGACGTTGATATCTTAAAAAATTATTTTACAAACAAATTACATTCGATCTTATCCTTTGCATCGAGATTTTTTTTTTTCATCAATATATAAGCAATACTGTATTTCAAAGTGATTAGTCATCTCCAACGATGTTTGGCAGTTTTTCTTATTAAACATCTCTCAACAAACATCAGCTAAAGGTGATTAATATTTCATAATATGTATAACACCTATCAATCGCTGAAGCTTCATTCTCGTCACATTTTGCAGAATAATCTGTTCTGAAGAAAATTGGTGAAAATAAATATAAAATCTTGGTTTCTTTGGTCTGTGCGACGCTTTTTACCAAATTTATTTTTACAAAGCTTCCCACAAGTCCCAAACATTTGCCTATTCAAATGAATCGGGAGTGTATATCTAGACATGTACATACATAAATACATATGTACTTATGTATTGTATGTTATGCAATTCACTAATATATTTTATATTCGGCAGAAGAGCAACCATCAGATTGATTTCTGTGTTTGATACCTTTGAACGGTCTAAACAAGTTTAGGTTGCAGCCCTTGGTCGGGTACAACTCGAGCCATTGCTGTGCATAAATAAGGCCGTCTGACGTCGAAATAACAACGATTGTTCCTCGTCGACCCCGGCTTCTTTTCGGGGGGGATTGGCCAATATACTTTGAAACCCATCTTATGAATATGTATTTATATTCCATCAGCCATGGATGCGCATGGACATAACGAGGAATTCTGCATCATTAGCTCAAAAATTTAATTTAAATTTTTGTAACAGTTTTTTGTTAAATTAGCGATATGTATATATGTACATTAGACCGTATCGAAAAAAAGTTCGTCGTATGAAGTATTTTTGAAAAGCATTAAAAAAAATATATATATTTTTTTATTTTACAACCCTAGTAGTCGCCCAATAACATTTTTCTTCATTTATAGTTGGATTTTAAAGCTTGATTCACCAATGTTTTTGTATCGGCGAGAGGGTTTTTCCTACGGAGGTTCATTGACCTCATGTGCTCTATTGTGGTAATATCATAATATTACTATCATAAACATCTAGATCACATTTCTTATCAGAAAACCAAGGAGGCTTTTTGATATCTGAAATGTTTTCCGAAAAGAATTTCCCTTTAACGATACTTATTTCCTTAACCTCATTTTCCCATTCATTCCAAATAGCCTTATGAATTCGACCTAGAGCTTCCCCTAAAGTAAGGTCCACATTTTTAACAATACCCTCGCTAGCCGCCACTTTGGCACATTTATCCGCCTTTTCATTTAGCTCAATTCCTACATGACCCATACTATCTTGGAGCTAATACAATTATACTTTGAAATTATATGATGTATTGATGCCACAATGTGATTGGATGAATACTTTTTCCCCAGGAGACTTACAGCTGCCAAACTATCCGTCAAAATGACCCATTTCTTTATATTACCCTTAACTAAAAACGTGACTGCTAACTTAATAGCTACCAGTTCACCAAAGGTGGAATAGAAAATTCCATTTAACTTGCCACCGTCAGACATACTCTTCTGTGGGTCATAGAAAGCAACCCCAACTGCATCATTTACTACTGAGGCATCCGTCGCTAAAATATAGAAATCATTTTTTTTTTTAATCATCAATTTTGGCCTGAAAAATGCTCTTTAGCTGCTCATGACTAAATTCTTTTTTTGCTTTCATCAAAGATGACATCTCTACCTGAAAATTTTTGCGCTTGCTGAAAGCAATTTTAACATTAATGCTGTTAAAAATATCCTTAAATTTGTTGTATATAAAGCTGTAACTTGTTTTCACAGGCGCACTATGCATCAAGTCATTTCTAATCTCATCATTAACTAACCATTGTTTACCTAATTCCTTGGCAGCAAGCCACTCAGCTCTTTTGAGTGGAGGGAGTTCCCCAGCCAAGACATACCTCGCATGAATAGGCGAGCTTGGGGGAAGCCCAAGACATCTCCTTAGCGCATCATTATGGATACCTTGCAATTTAGTGTTGAAGCCGCGCGGAGCATTAGCGTAAGAGATAAGAGAGAAAAATTTCCTACTCATGGAGTTCATACTTAAAAATTTCGTTTTTTTTGCATTTATGCTCCGATTCAAGCTGTTTAACATAATCTTGAATTCATTCAACTTACCCTGCAGCGTATCAATTGCCTCAGTATCATTTCTTCCACTACATACAAAGGCAAAGTCATCGGCAAGTTGGTAGATTTTGGTGTTTTCATTGCCTAAACAATGCACACCCGCAGTGTATAAATTAAACAAAATCGGTGATAAGCAACTCCCTTGCGGGAGACCATTTGACACCTCAACGCTGTCTTTTCCCAGCATCAAAACCCTCCTTGAAAAGAAATTTATAACCCAGTTACGAATTTTACCCTCAACTCCAAAACCGGCCAGAATTTCACCTAACAACGCGATGTCCACACAGTTGTACGCATCCGAAACGTCCAAAACACACATAAACACTTTCCTATTTTGCTGCCTTTGTCTACTCGTCCAATATAAACATTCGTTTAAACACATTGCTGCTGACTTTCCTTTGCGATAAGCAAATCAATTTTGCGGCAAGATGCCTTTTAGTTCAACCCAGTCATATAATTTTTCTTTCACTAACATGTTTAAACATTTAACTATCACCGACAGCAATGAGATCGGCCTGAAATTTCTGAAGTCAGTTAACTCTTAATTTAAATTAGGAATGGGAACAATTTTTATAATTCTCCATTCTTCCTTTACCTCATTGTTATTGAAAAAGGTTTCTAATTCTTTTACAACAACTAATTTGACCTCATCCGGAAGCTTTTTCACCATTTCAATAGTGATATTGTCACAACCACCCGCAGACTTTTTTTTGTGTTTGAGTATCTCATCAAGGTTCTCCAAGCAAAAACTTACATGAGCGACACTTGCGTTTCCAGAGCTGGAGCTCCCTAAAACTTGCCATCCATTGTTACCACTGTGCTGCTCGACCTGATCCCTCAGATGTGTAAGATACCTACCATTGTTTTCCACTGTCCACTTGAAACACCCTCTGCTCCCTTTAACCTGATTAACAAATCTCCAAGCTTCAACCGTATTTGGACACTCTTTTAACTGCATAATCCTATCTTTATAACTGTTACTTTTAGCAATTTTAACCTCTTTCTTCCACTCTTCTTCACATAGTCGTAGATTTTCAAAATCCTGTACACTGTTAGTTAGTTTGGCCTTTTTTCTGGCCACCACAACCAATCTGTATCTCTTTTTTAGGGTCATTGTTCCACCACGCTTTTGGTGCATGTTTGACGCTGTTTAGATCAATTGAGGCTTTTTTAATTTGATTTTTAACTTCATTCACTATGTTTTCCAATCCACCCTCAACACGAACCGCAGAAAGCGCAGTCGCCAGTTTGCTTTTTTGTACAAAAATGTTCGGTCTTTCAACAGTTATGACAATTGGCCGATGATGGCTACCACCGACATATCCTTGATTGCATTCCCATTTGACATTCCCACTAATATTCGAGAAAGACAGATCTAGAACTGACAGGCCTCCTTGACTTACCCTATTTACCGCAAATAAACCATACCAGTTTTACCAGTGGTAGCACTGATAAGAACTCTCCCCTTTGGATCGTCCTTGTTACACCCCCAGGCACGCATTTTGGCATTAAAATCGCCAAGAAGTCTATTAATTTTATAGTCAAAAGTATACATATTAGTCCCCGGGGGGAAATAGGCAGATACTATAATTACATTTTTATCAAGATTTGTAGTTTTAGCTACAATTATGTCTTGATTTGTATTGTATCTAACACGCTGAATTTCAATGTTTTTCCTGCTTCCAATGGCTACTCCACCATAGCCATCCACTCTGTTTTTAATTAATAAGTTAAAATACATTAATTTGTGCCCCTCCCTAATATCCCCAAGCGAGAACACCTCTTGGAGAGCCACTACATCAATCTTGTTATCTTCAATAAAAAAGTCCATGTAATTTCTATTAGCTTTTAAACTTTGACAGTTAAGCTGCATTACTTTGATCGCCATCAATTTTCGAGTTAAACCGTAGTCTATCATTAACACTCTCCATTATAGCATAATATAACACCTTTAGAATCGGTTCGTCCGCTTCGATATTGAACTTTTCCACTAAAAGATTTAGTAACTTTTCAATCTCAGTCACTCTACCCCATTTTGGGCTCTCAAAAACTGATTTGTTGTCTTTTTTAACCCCGATTACATTTTTGCTAGAAACATCTTTGTGCTGGCTAACGTTCTGCTTAACTATCTGGTTGTACCTCCTTTTTGTGATCACTCTATTTGCAATATCTTCATTGTTTTGAACATTACTATCACTTTTACTTAGGCTAGGAAAATTACTTTCCTCCTCCAGAATAGAAAACCTATGTTCCGACAATGCGTCACCATAAGTGCCATACACTTCTCGTTTAGACATTTTTTTGATAGTCATAATTTCAATAACTTTCTGCTCCCTTTCCCAGCTGGGGCATTTGGCTTTATTGACCGAAACATGACCATAGCTACCACACAAGATACAGTTCACATTATCGCTGGTTACTTACATACCGTTCCTCCTTTCCACATATAATGCAACGATTCTTGGCTCTACACGAAAGCTTTGTATGACCCAGTTTACCGCAGTTAAAGCATTGCTTAGCTCTGGGTAAAAAATTATTTACTCTAAAATTTACACAAAAGATTTTAATGGAATCAGGTATTTCGTTACCGTCGAAGCCAATCTTTATAGACAAAGTCGGTACAAATTTATCCTTGTTGACAGAGTCCCTCCTAGTAATACGAGAGATCGACTTAACTTTGACACTTGATTGTATATTATCAAAAATCTCATTTTCCAAGAAGTCAAAGGGCACCTGGCGAATCACCCCATAGATTTCAGTGAAACTCCTGGGAATGAATACCCTAAAACCCATCTCCCTGATTTTGCAATTGCTCACACTCTTGTTAGCATTTTCAATCGAGTCAAAGAAAACCTTGTACAAGGATTTACCGATCGCTAGAATATTATCCATGCCGCTAACATTTAATTTCCTTATTTTATCGAATAAGAATAAGCCATTTCTCATTTTCTTGTTTTCAAAATTAACGCTGTTTGACGTGTCCATCAACACTATAGCTTGGCATCTATAATCAGCCTGATATAGTTGACTTACACCTCTACCATTGAAATCACTACTTCCTACATTTGAGGTTAAACCACCAACTTGATTTTTGGGATAAGCACCCTTATTTTCATACCCCTGAGATCTGCTCTGAACCAAAGACTGACTACTACCTTCCGCTCGCATAGTACTACCACCATCATCCATCACCTGCACAGCCCTGCCCCCCATATTTCCATCGGGATTAGCTGACAATTCCCCATTTGGCACATTTGAATTCAGAATAATTTCATGATTATTCACATGGTTACGTACGGTAACTTCTTCACAATTTAACTCTTTTTGTCGAGCCCGTACCTCCTCATTGTTTGAACAACACCCTATTCCTACCGGGTCACTACATGGAAAAACAATATTTGTAACAACTGTACCTTGTTTCCTCATTTCACCACCTTCTACCGTTTCAGACTTAACTAACTTGTACGTACCTTTCTTCAAAATCATGCCACTAAACTGAGGAAGTGCAGATGCACCAACAACACAATTTGCCTCCTCACTTGTATCAGAGAATCCCTCAACCAACCTATTAGCTTCATCTTTAAAATCTTTCTTTTTCCTTTTCATATCATTTCTACCTTTTTTCTTTTTAGTTTTTCTGCCCTTGCCCATCATAGCAGGCGTTTGTCCATCAGACAAGCCAGCCATGATGGCTTCGCCTGGCAAAACCCTCATAGCAGGCACTTGCCCATCAGACAAGTCACAATCCAATTTGCATTCTACATGTACGAAAGTGATCATTGCGAGCCCGAATACAGTTCTCGAATCGCTTTTAAATTTAGATGTTTCAAAAGGAGCAGGACCTTCTGACGTCGCTGTTTCTAAGAAACTGTGCAGTCTCTCTTTATCTGCCGCTTACCAAAATTTTCAGCAAATCCCTTGAAAACGGTGACTTCCTTGACGAGTGCAAAACTTCATTTATCTCCCCAATTTATAAGTCGGGCCTACGAAATTTAGTTGAAAACTATCGCCCCATTGTAAAACTATCTATCATTCCAAAGCTGCTGGATAAAATTGTAAACAACCAGCTCTTTGGGCATTTAAGAGTTACATATATTGTTACGCAGCAGCATGGGTTTTACCCAGGAATATCCAGCAATACAAATCTTGCTGTAATCCTAAATTTCGTGGTCATTGCGATGGAGGAGGGCGAACAAGTGGACACTCTGTACACGGACTTTGCGAAAGCTTTTGACAGCCTAAACCATATTTTGCCTCTTATAAAACATAAGAAACTTGGAGTTCACTCCAATGCTTTAAAATGGCTTGAGTCCTATCTAAAAGACAGAAAATTGGTGTTAAAAATTGGCAACAACCTCTCTAATTCTATAACAGTCACATCAGGGGTTCCGCAGGGAAGTCATTTAGGCCCCTCGCGTTTTTTCAATATTTATAAATGACATCAGCCAAACTTTGAAATTTTGCAGCTGTTTGATGTACGTCGACGATTTGAAACTATATTATCGAGTAAAAGACTGTGTTAGACTACAGCTAGACATATCATCGCTGATAAAGTGGTGTAAGTGCAACGGTTTTCTTTGCAGATTTCATAATGCAACATTATTACATTTTCTCGTAAAAATGCTGTTATAAAGTATAATTACACTTTTAACGACGGTGAGCCCTTTAATCGTGTAACCATCGTCAACTATTTAGGTGTGTACTTAGACTTGAAACTAAACTTCGATTTTCACAGAGAACATGTAGTCTGGGCGGCAAACTCTAAATTGGGTTTTCTCAAACGTAACTCAAATGACTTTTTAGATCCACTCACACTCAAAAGTCTTTACACATGTTTGGTGAGATCTATATTGCGTAAAACGAAATTTGCTAACAATGAGCCCATTCACAGGTCCATTCGTCTATGTAACTCTATTTGTAATTATGCCAACCTTTACTCATGTAGGGAACGTTTTAAAATTAATATCAATGATTATTTTATTTTCAAATAACTTTCACATATTTTGTTGTTATCCTGTAAATATTATAACTAATTTTTGTATAACATACTATTATTTTTATTTTTTTTCCTGCTTATCTGTGAGGACAGTGTCCGGTAGATAAACAAATAAACAAAATGTGTTTTATTTCGGGTTTTACTGAACTAATCGAAATACTTCTTTCGCAAAAAGATTAATGATTTTTGACGGTGCTTAATTTTCTGTCATTAGGGCGGTACGTTAGAGTGGTAGCAACTGAGATCTGATGGGTAATTACCACAATGGAACACATGAGGTCAATGAACTTTCGTAGGAAAAAACCCCTCCTCGAGACAAAAACATTGGTGTATCACACTTTAAAATCCGACAGCAACTGCCGAAGATATGAAGAAAAATGTAATTGGCGACTACTAGGGTTGTCCAAAAAAATATTATTATTTTTTAATGCTTTTCAAAAACACTTCATATGAGGAGGTGTACGGCGAACTTTTTTTGACGCTCCAATACACACATACACATACATATTGTATATTGTAAGTATGTATTTCAAGGTCAGCCCAGTTGCGGTTTGAAAACATTTAGTATTCTACTCATTTCAAAATGCTTGTAATTATTTATTATAAGAATATTTTCAACATATGATATTATAATACACAAACAAGTGCACGTATAAATAGTCGAGCTTTTATGCTAAAATGTATTAAGTATTACTATACACATTTACATAAATATGTACGTATCCCACTCGGAAAATAGGTAAGCGCCATGTGGAACGTACATATGGTATCGGACATACTTCTGAGCCGCTTTACAAATTAAGTTACATACGTAGAACGAAGAGCGGTCGCTCTGAGTAGTTTGGCGCTTGGAAGTAACTTCGGCGGCACGTTCTTTTGCAAGCGACAGTGTAATGCCTCGTCGGAGGTGTTCATTTTGTGCTTTACTAGTAGATGACATTGGTCATGATGACAATTTTGGTACTAAAAGCTGAAAGAAAACATGGATTACCTCGTAAGATGCTTACCTATTTTCCCCAGTGTAATGTAAACGCAATACATACATACATGTGTATGTACATATGTACACATACACGAGGAAAAAATCTGAATACATACATAATTGTAATTAAATAACATTCTGCAGTAAAGCTATCATCTTCTATTAAGCTGCATTTCATACATACATGTTTACAAATTCCAAACAATTTTATGAAGCATTTTAAATAAAACATTGTCAATAAGACTAAGCATTTTTACAAAAAAAAAAAAAAAAACTACAAAAAATTGTGTTTAGCGAACGCTCACAATGCGTGAACGAGCTTTGCATACTAAAAAGCCAAATTAATGTAATATAAGTCTACTAAACCTGAATAAATATTATTTTTATCTAATAAACGCCCTCAAAGTATTTATTTTATAGAATGCTTACAATAGAAACAAATTTTTTGTCGAATGGTTTCACTTAAGAAGGCCTAGCTAAATATATTCTGGGATATTGAATTAATTGAACCAAGTATTGGTTTCTTGTTAAGAGATTGGTGTAAGTTGAGTAATTGGCGTCTTAAGTTATTGATATATCGAGATTTTCGTATTTCTGAAATTTACCGTTATATGGGAAACGGGCGTGATTTTAGTCCGATTTCAAAAATGTTCAATATGTTTGCTTGTTGCTTATCATCACAAGTGGGTGGTGCCACGCCCATTTTCCAAAATTTTCGTAACTGAACTGTCTTATTTTGTGGCAAAATTCTACTTCACAATCCCACTTTCAACAATTTGGATCCAGTATTTCCGGAGATATCGCGGTTTTTCCGTTATTCGAAAATACCGTTACATGGCAAATGGGCGAGGTTATTGTCCGATTTTGCCCATTTTCAGTACCAACCTACCTTAGATAAAGTGCAACCTACTTACCAAATTTCGTTGATATGATGTATCGCATCGTATGCACGAACGGACAGACAGACAGACGTAGCTTAATCGACTTCTTTTTTTTCTTTCTAAGCAATTTGGTATATGCATGTACATATGTAAGTCTATATGATGGGCTACAAAACTGCATACTCGAAAAGTTTCTTGAAATTTTGAATAAAATGTTGAAAATTTTGATTAAAATTTGTTTAAATTTTTGTGAACTTTATATAAAGTGTGAAACTTTTATTTCAATGGTTTATATTATAGAATGAACTATACTATGAACGGTGAATGAACTCGAATGCTCCAACTTTTGTGTACAAAGTAGGAAATGCGAATTTACATGGTGTCTGTTATATAACACCACGCGACAAAAACAAAAAAAAAAAATTCAATAAACATATGAAGCAATCAATATACTCACGAAACTATGTATGGGTAAAACTGCGTTTTAAATATTTCTAGATTTTGTTGTTTCAAAGATATGATAATAATAAAAGGGGTCTTCATCAAAAGTGATAAATTTGATAAAGTGATAAATTTATCATTTTGATAAACGAGCTATCAATCTTTATATGGAAATTTATTTAACCACTTTATCAAACGATTTCTGTGGATAAACGTATAAATTTCCGCAAAATTAAACCCTGACAGACTGTCAGGTGGTCGATTTTGCTACGAACACATAAAAAGCAAATTAGCACAATGGACGAGGTAAGAATGAAACATAACTAGCCAGATAAGTGAAATAATGAAAGAATGCGGATAACCTGATACATTTAAGCAATTTATCGCTTTATCACTTTAGATGAAGACCCCTAATAATAATAGTGTTTGGCCGAGCTTCTCATCCGATTTGTGGCGTGCGCTTTGATGATGTCACACAAAGCGGAGGGATCTACAGTTTTATGCCGACTCTGAACGGCGATTGTTTTTTATGAGAAGCTGTTTTTTCGTGGTAGAAATACACTCGGATGTGTGACATGGACTGCCGAGGGCCGACAGCTGTAATTTACATGCATATCGCAAACCGTCCTCAAAAGAGCCACAACTCAAAATGTGGCATTTTTGGAACTATGCGCTAAAAATCTGGCAGCACTGGAATTTTTCTTTTTTAATAGTTGTCAACAAAATTTTTTCGTTTTTGTCATCAATTTACTGCTGCAAATGCGAAAATAGGCCAGCTATATGGCTTTCGTCAAATACGGATAGGAAAAAAGTGAAACGTTGAACTGTACCCACTGTTTACACAGTGGTTTGAGGTAGCTGGCACTGGCAGGTGGAGGACAGGTAGATATTATTATTGAATTTTATGAATATGGTATGTTTTGTGAACTAGTCAAGTAAAACTGTTATGCCGAATTTCCACTAGGCTTTGAAATGACAAAAAATGTATGCCATTTAAAGAAATGTCATGTGGAAATGAACTTGTGACTTTTTTTTAAGGTCACGATCATTTTTTAAAGTCCAACTTTGTCATTTGCCATTTAATGCCTAGTGCAAATCCAACTTTATAAATTTATGAACTTTTTATTTTTGTTGTTTTTTTTGTAATAAAATGTGTTACGGTTTTGCAAAACAAAAATAAATAAAATCTAAGGTTTTTTTTTATATAAAATCTTCAATTACGATATTTCTAGAGAAAAACGATTTTTTTAGTTTTTGCGAAATTTTTAGGTTTTTTTTTTTGAAGATTCGTCTTCCGCACTAGGAATACTTTTGACAAACATTTTCTGGCAACACTGCAACACAGCGGTCGCCAAAGATATGATTAATTTCACAAATTATTTGAAAAATTCAATGAAATGTAGAATAAAAGTATGGGTACCAAGTGAAAGCAAAAATTCAACAGAATTAAAAAAAATTAAAATTTTTTAGTTCACGAGGTCGAATGGATATCGAAATTACCCTTTTAATTAATTTTATTTTTTAAGCTTATAATGTTAGAAGGACGAGATTTGAGGAAGTGCTCGGGTGTATATGTTTGTCCCTAACAAATAATTGTTTTTCCAAAATAAGTATTTCAAAATTACAAGGTTATTCAGGGATTCAATTTTAAAAGGACAATACCTATTCGTCTTTATGCACAAAAATTTAATAATTTTTTGTAGTATCATATTTTTTAAATTTCAAAGTCCTTTTAAAAAAATCCTGACGTCAGAGAGAAAAACTATAAAACGTAGTTTTATTATACTTGGTCCATAGTTTTGCTAATATATTGATATTTATATACAATTTTGTATAAAATTGACTGTCGCACCGTGTAATAAGATAGACTTAAAAAAACAAGAAACAATAAATAAAGAAAAGCAAAAATCCTAAAACTTGCCAATTTTTTTCCAATGCTAGTGAAATGGTTCCGTGTGCAGAAGTTCACGTTAGTGGGGAAAGCTTTTCACTGCCATTCAACAAGGAGTAGCCAAAAGTGATTCTTTTGCGTACGACTCAAGCATCATCCGACTTAGGGAGCGACCAAACACTCGTTTGGGATCGAGGAGGTGAAAATCCTCGTGTGCGCTGGGTTTGGGTCTCGCCACGTAAAAACTGCTACCAAAGGAATTTAATCAATTAGGTACGACCAAAAATCTCAAATCTCATAATTTAACCACTATCACGTGTTTCGAGTCGAAGAGACATTGAGTTTCTTTTTATTAATTTCCAGGGTTCTCTAAACAAAGTAAAACGAATTAATTTTCTAATGCAAATGATTATTAGTTTTCTTAAAAAATATAATCATATGGATAAAATTTATACGCACTTTACGCATAAATAATTATAAATAAATACAGAAACATATAAAACATATAAAAAAATAACAAATATATGTATATACATATGTATGCATGTATGTAAGTAGGCCTCTAGAACCGTGAAAATAATGCAGTGTGTAAAACAATATTTAAATGAATAATATGTACAACTTCTAGAAAAATTTAATATTCTTTTAATACTATGCATCTACTTGCGATTATGATTGTTGGCCTTTTTTAACAAATCATGTAACAGTCATGTGTAAAATAATAACACCATGAGTAAAATCTTAGTGATTACCTTTCAATTATATACCAGAACTTACAATACTTTATCAATCCATAGTTCAAATGGAAGTTTGTTTTTTTTTCAATACCTTTCATTATTATTTTTTATAAATTGTAACTGAAAGCAAAAAGCACATGTTTTATATGTGCTAAAAAATTTCAAGGTTAAAAGAATGAGGAAATTGGTAGAAGGATAACTTTATGGCAGTTATATCAAGATCATTTTTATTGTCATGTGGTTCAAATATGCTTTTAGGTTTAGGTAGATTCAATAAAGTGTAATGGTTGTCAATATAAAATAAAAAACAATTATTTTTGATGCCTTAGCGTTTAACACATGACTGTAAATTAATAAATATTCGCAATCTGAGCCTCACCATAGGATGAAGATTGTGGGTAAAGACAAGAATCCCAACTAGTTATAGGAAGTAATTAACACTAATAAAAAGTGAGAACCTTGAACTAAATTTTCTTATAAAGTTTATCTTAGTAACTTCTAGGTATGAAACAATTCGATCCGCAGTAGGTCGGAAGCAAAATATGTAAATAACAAATTTTAATTTTAGATATTACTGCGCTGCTGGTTTGACGTGCTTTCCGAGTCATGATCGTGAGAGCTCAAAACAAATATGGGTGCTGTAAAATCAACTGCCTTATCACCACCGCCTATACTTTTAGCAGACGTTTCCGCAGGGTATATCGGATATCCATAATGGTCGGTTAGAATCTTTGTTCGTTTGCCTCGTTTTAGCATGACATAAACGACGAAAATACTGACTAGAAACGCCGAACTGGTTGCCATAATGAATAGAACCAATTGAATGGTACTTTCAGGTGAAACCGAAGTTGTGACAGGCGAGCTCACGCTGCGGTGTATGAAATGAGAGCTAGAAATATCAGGTGTAAAATGTCCGCCTACTAAATTGAAACGATTCGCATTGATGGCCGATTCAATGGCGAAGGCTAGATCTATTTTCGCCTCATTATGCAGTTCAAAACGAACAATTACAGATCCATCAAAATTTTCTTGCACGCGCAGATTTTCCACAGCATCGCCGAGCAATTGATATAGCTCTCTGCGGATGGTGTCGTAAGCATTGCGAATATTTCGATTTGTGCGATTGACCATGTGCAATTCGATCGCCACTGATGCTATTGGCGTCTCCGGACAATAATGTGTGCCCGGTTTAAACATGTTCGATGTGTCCAATTGATTTCCCGCCGCATCGACGCACCAACAGGTTTTACTATTGCACTGAGTGGGAAGGAATTCGCCTTGTTCATTACAGGATACGGGAAAGGGTGCGATTTCGGAGAGCGCTCGACAGCGTGTTGTCCTTACCGGCATGGGCTTTAGTGGTTCAATGCTCAACTGGGAGTCCAACAACGAATTGGCCAACTCAAGTATATGCTCAGTAGCATATGATTCAGCTGCGGTGTTTGGCACAGCTGTGGCTTGTTCGGTTCGATTGACTGGTGTTTCATAATATTCACTCTCAACCGCCATGCTGTCACTCATGCTTCGCCCTCTACTACTTCGTCCATCGCTAGTGTCGGGCTCTATGTTGACGTCTAGATTCCTCCCTTCAATGCTATATTCTTCAATATCAACCATTCTTGTCATTTGTCTGATTAGTTCTTCCATGAGGTGGTCGTCAACATTAAATGATTTACTTTGACGGCCCTGACGACCATTACAAATGGGCTCAACATCACGTGTCAGTGTACCTTTGAGCGGTGCTCCTTTCTTGTCGGCACACCAGCAAACACCGTTAGTTGAAGAGAAAGCCTTGATGGGACGCGGTTTTGATGCACGTCCTAACTCCTTCGGCTGAGTGGGTGGTTCGTTATTGAGAGACGGTTGCGCACCTAAACATTGCACTGGACTCCAATGACCGGTAACGGGATCGCAGCGTGGTTGAAACCAAACAGATGAGTAACCGGAGTGCTGGGCCGCTAAGTTGTTTTTAAGTTTGAGGCGCTCGCATGAAGTCAATACTGGAAAGACATTGAGCAAGGAAAGTTGAATGAAGGTTATGCTAAGCGTATACCAATTACATACTTAAGGCAAAGTTACAATTATGAATTCGCTATTCGGCACCATATTTTATTCCCTAAACAAGTGACGACGTGTTGATCTTTTTTAAATATTCACAATATTATTCAAGTTATTTTTTGGTTCTTTTTCTATAAAAGTATTGTATGAAAGTTTTAAACTTTCTGCAAAATTTATGGCCTTATTCATAAAAAATAAAGTAGGTTTAAAGAGCTTTATAAAATGACGTTTTCATAAATTTTGTAGCTTTTAAAGCTCCTTTTTTTATGAATAGCGCCATTAATCTTTAGGCATTTTTTTGGCATGCAGTTTTATAGCCCATACAATTTTAGTCTAATGAATCTAAGTTTAAAACAGATAAAAAATCCCTTACTTAAATGAACTTACTTACTTAAATGAAAGTTTTAAACTTTCTGCAAAATTTAGGAAAAATTTCAAACTTTTTGGTCTTATGGCCTTATTCATAAAAAATAAAGTAGGTTTAAAGAGCTTTATAAAATGACGTTTTCATAAATTTTGTAGCTTTTAAAGCTCCTTTTTTTATGAATAGCGCCATTAATCTTTAGGCATTTTTTTGGTATGCAGTTTTATAGCCCATACAATTTTAGTCTAATGAATCTAAGTTTAAAACAGATAAAAAATCCCTTACTTAAATGAACTTACTTACTTAAATGAAAGTTTTAAACTTTCTGCAAAATTTAGGAAAAATTTCAAACTTTTTGGTCTTATGGCCTTATTCATAAAAAATAAAGTAGGTTTAAAGAGCTTTATAAAATGACGTTTTCATAAATTTTGTAGCTTTTAAAGCTCCTTTTTTTATGAATAGCGCCATTAATCTTTAGGCATTTTTTTGGTATGCAGTTTTATAGCCCATACAATTTTAGTCTAATGAATCTAAGTTTAAAACAGATAAAAAATTCCTTTGATTTTAGAGAAGTTTTTCTTTGGGACTGCTTTTTTGCTTTTTTTTTATGCATAACAAGTGCAATTTGAACTGGCGTTGATTTTTTGAAATTCTGTTGCGAACGATCTCATGCATTTTATTTCATAAAAAATGCATGCTTATATAGAAAAAAGTGCAAAAATCCATCAATAAAAAAATATTAAAAATCGAAGCTTTTTTATCCGCTTGAAACTTGCCTCCATTGGACTAAAATTGTATGGGCTTTAAATGGGAGAAGATATATATTTTATAGGAGAAGAGAGCCATAAACGTGAATGCGTAGAGTTTTAGACGCTAGCAGGCAGCAGCATAAAGCAAACAAGACCGGAGCCGGTCCAGCAAAGGTGAAAGGGAGCACTTCCCAATGCTTTTGAACGCGAGATTGGTGCCATGTTTGAGGAGGAACCGCGATATTTTATATTTTATGTCTCTCCAGTAAACCAAACCAAGGTTCCGATCAGGGCCGTAGCCAGGATTTTTTTCGGGGGGGTTCTGGCAAAATATTTTTTTATTTTCACTTTTAATTCAACATATTTTGATTAAAAGAAAAATACTGATAAAAATAAAATATTTCACACAAACAACAAAAAATATAATCGATAATCGCATGAGGCTATTGCCTGAAAATTTTAGCACTTAGAGGCATTGTGCTACTATGATAGCACGGCCCAGTAATCATAGTCAACTTATGTACAGTAGACTGCATCACTCCCCATCAAAAAAAAAAAAACATTGGTACTGCTTCCACTGGAATTATAAAACCTATTATATTTTAAGACTTCCGCAAAATATCACCCAAAAATATTAAGATTTACGTGAACTGGACCGATTTGAAAATACCTCCAAAAATTTAGTTTTTTATGAATAAAAAGTTTTTTTTAGATATTTTTTTTTGAATATACCTCAGATTACTAAACAGTTTAAGCTTAAAAAGTTTGCATGAAAAAATTTAGATAAATTTTTCTACGGAATCATAATAATGAGATTTTTGATGCTATTTTTGACCTTTTTTCAAAGACTGGTTTAAGAAAAACTTGAATAACTCAGCCAAAACCTTACCAATTTAGACTTATGAGGTATCGTATTCTCTCCCTTTTAATTTGTTTGCGAATAAGCTCATTCAAAGTATGAAAGGGGAAGGTAAGATAAATGCGTGTCATTCCATGTTGAGTTAAGATGTGTTGGTATTTGATAAAAAAAAATTTGGGACGTGAATGAGTTTTTTTCGCAAAGAAATAAAGAGGGTGTGAAAATACCTCTCCACTGATACCTCATAAGTCTATATAGGTAAAGCAGTTATTCCAGTTTTTCTTACACAAATCTTTGAAAAAAGTTAAAAAACAATATCAAAAATCTCATTATTATGATTCCGTAGAAAAGTTTTTTTAAATATTTTTATGCAAACTTTTTAAGCTTAAACTGTTTAGTCATTTGGGGGGATTTTTTCCAGAAAATCCTTTAAGAAACTATTTTTATTCATAAAAAAACTACATTTTTAGAGGTATTTTCGAACCGGTCCAGCTCACGAAAATCTTAATATTTTTCCGCAATATTTTGGTAGAAGTCTTAAAATATGCTAGGTTTGGTAATCCCGCCGGAAAAACCGCAACTTTTTTTGTGGCGATGCAGTCTAATGTACAGTAGTCGAAAAAATTATAGCTGCACCAAATTTTCACAAGTTTTAAATTATTATTATTTTTTGTTATTTAATTTTGGTTAGTTTTTTATAGTTCATTCTTTAACAACATCCGTCTAAAGACAAGTTTAAAGGCAGTGTCACACGATTGGGTATTTGCCAAAATTTGGTGCAAATCGTATCCTGTGAATACCAAAATGTTTTTCTTTATCCCAATCACGAAAATTAATTCGTTGAAATTTTTCAACAGAACATCGCTGTATCGTACCAATCCTTTGACTACAAAAAACATTTCCCATTTTTTTATTTTGTACCAATAGCCCAATATAAAAATGTGATAATCTGTACAAATGTATCAGCCGATTGACACTGCCTTAAAAATTTATGCAATTTAAAAAACTTCAACAAATTTTCGTAAAAATATCGAATTTTTTAATAAGATTCTGAGTACGCAGTTGTAGTAGAATAAAGTACAAGTTTCAAATGGCTAAAAACTGCGATTGATGTTTTGGAATTTTTAAAAAACCTCGAAATTTATACGAAAGTTTGTTGAATTTTTTTTTTAATATTGCACAAATTTGGAAACTTGGATTTACACGGGTTTTGTTAAAATAACAACGAAAATAATACGTTAAAACTTGGCAAGTGTGTTTTGTATTTTTTAATATCTTAATACACAACAAAATAAAAAAAATATTTGCCTTTTTTCAAAGCTGAGGGGAGGGGAGGTGGGTTGTTCGGAACACCTACAACCCCCCCTAAATACGGCCTTGGTTCCGATGTACCTCAGTCGGGAAAAGGAGGGACGCTTCTAAATAAACACTTTCAGGCAGGTATTTTTTTTTTTTGATAATACCTTTTCTTTGGAAGCTGCGTTAAAAGATCTTCCAATCTTTTTTTCATTCGAAAGCAAACGAGAAGTTACGGAAGTCAAATAAAAAGCACCCTCATTGCGAGTGTCGTGTCGAATGCAAGTCGTTTTTCGAGAGTCGCATCGTATCGAAAATTTCACGTCATTGCCTAAAATTTCCACTCGACTAGTGTATTAAAACGGAAAAACTTGGCAGTTTTCGATGATTTTCGTCGTCTACTTATCTTAGTACGACAGTAGGCATTGCTAATCGAACAATTTAGTGTATGTAATTTACAACTTAGGCAATGAGGCGATTATTTCATGAACATTCCCCCCTTTTTAGGGAAGATATATGTATAAGGAAGCCTGAAGTTCAGGCCATTCCAAACTAAATAAGGAGTGAAAAAACGATCTCGAACTTAAAATATCCGGACTTAGGGTGCCTAGTAGGCCTATTTTTCTAATTTTGCCGACAGGGTTCTTTGATTCTGTAATTATTAATGAAGCGTTCAACACTTTTCAGTGCTTTTTACCAACATATGTATTTACATATGTAAGCACTAGTACATATGTACATTCAAAATTATGTTTATGAATCAAAATTTCACTACTAAATATATGTATGTACATATGTATTACCAGGAATGCCTAAGTGTTGAAGTTCTTTAAATTCGTTGACAAAAATATATAGTATTTACATAAATATGTACATATGTACCTTGGACGTACATACATAAATGTTGTGTTTACATACTTATGTATGTACATATGTACATATATACAATAAAACCCAATAGCTGTGCGTAACGTAATTATCTTAATACTATTTATAACGCACCTGGACACACTGAATTACAAGCTAGTTCGCTGTGAAAAAGATTCTTTGTCTGACACGAATTAGCGTCGAGATCAATCGTAACAGTTACACATCTATTGGACTTTGGGCTGAAGCGGTAACGTGTCACATTTCGCTCAGATTGCACTTTACCTAGACAAGCATTGTCCATTGACTCAAAGCATACATCTCCTGCAGGATTACATTACAATCATTAACACATACATACATAGCTAATGAATGCATATCTGTACATACTTGTCTTAGAGCAGCAGACTCCACGATGTGTCACCGGATTCAACTGACACGTGTGTGTTGTGGGACAGGCCTCATTATCGTTGTGTGGTCCGCAACTCACCTCAAGATCACCTTGTTTCAGCGGATTACCTTCTGGGCAAAGCGATACCCTCCGTGGCACACAAATGGGCATTTTAGGGCATGGTGAATCAATGCACTCTACATTAATCAGCTGACACTCCTCGCCGCTGGAACAATTGATTTCATTACAAAAGTCTCTACACTCACAAATTGCACATCCGTTTTGATCGATTTTATATCCGGCTTCACATTTCTTTTCGCATTTTGTTTCCGGACAAGCAAATGTTGCATTCACCTTGCATATCGGCGACGTCCCTTTGATCCGTGTGCCGTTTAATGCCCAGCCATTTTCATCGACACACCAGCAAAAGCCATCTGGTGAACATTGTACTTGATTCCATTTGCCGGTGCGTGCATCGCATTGAGCTATATGCATTTTCATTGCCGGTATACCTAGCTCTGATGCTTGGTGCATCTGTATTGTGTGCAGATGTTGGCAAGCGGTTTTCATTTGAGGCAACACGCACTGGGTGCCACAACCATTCGAACAACATCGTTTCTGACCATCACAGTGCGAGTCTGTACGACATTCGTAAGCACACGTGTTAGCGTCCAAATTGTCAGGACCAGGTGGCACCAGGAATGGGCATTGGCCAGGTTTACGCGGTAAACACGCTGGAACGGGTGGACAATATTCTTCATCACATGAGACATCGACAATCCGACACTCTTTGCCATCCCCGCAAACAACACCATCGCAAGGGTCGCGACATTGGCAGGCGGGGCAACGTGTGCTGGGATCTAATGTGAAGCCATATTCACATCCCATTCGGCAAGTTAGATCCAAGCAGTCGATGGATTCACGAATATTCAAGCAATCCGAGTCAGTTAAATTGAATCCACGTGATTTTGGTATTTCGGTGCCAAAGCTGTCTACACACCAACATTCCTCTACTTCGATTTCCACCAATTCGTTGTCGAACAGCGACTGTTTCGGCGCTGGCAAAACTTTTTTAAACTCCACTTCAAAAAGTTGTCCCAAACTTTGCGTACGATCAGCTCCAACTTCAATTACTTTTGCATTACGACTCTGGATTGGCGCAGCAATGTGCACTTTTAAGGCGTCATCGTTAACGCGATACAATTTTAAACGCTCTACTTGCCGTTTCTTACGTGTTTGTCTCTCATCAGTGCTTTTCAGTAGCATGCGCATGCGTCGTATGGTATTCTCCTCGAGGATTTGCCGCTGTTCAGCACGTGTAACACGAATTTTCTTCATGCCACACTGACGTTCTAAATAGTTGCCGTCGTCGGTACAACGTGGTGCCGGTATAGCCAGTTGCATGCCTTCTTCGGTACCTTCCATGCGTTCGGAAAAATCTCTTAAATATTCACACACTAAAAAAGTCCAGAGTATTTAAGTAGATAGTAATAAACATCAATACAAATAACTATTATAGGCAGGATGTTTACTCACTGGTTTGTTGGCGTGTCGAATGCCCATCCATGGCTATAGTCTCTTCAGGAAGTGGGCAACAAATACTTTCCGTATCGTGGGGTAACTTCACGCATTTATAGTTATTCGGGCATGCAATACGATTGGACATAGAGCGCGACTGCTTTATTTCTGGTCCCGGTTCAAAGAACGCAGTTGGTTGAAAAGCTCGAGATTGGCGCTCTAAAAGCAAATAAATACAAGCAAATATGAAATTCGTATGTAATAAGTTTACTGTAAGATCGATTATAATTAAAATATTAAAGGATTGTACAGGTAGATATAAATGTGACTTATAGATACTGCGTACGTACCTTCAAAACAATACATAACTTCACCAGTTATATTATCAGCTAAAGGAGCACCGACGTCGCACGGATTAGAATATACCAAATCGGGTTTGCATACAGGCCAGGAAGCGCATAGTGCGGAGCCTGTTTCACATAATGGATCAGTGGCAACTTCACAGTGTGAACCGATCGCACACTTGAAGCCCTCACAAGGCTCCGAGCATTCACATGAAGGGCATCCATTATGATCGTTCTAAATGAAATAGACAATATTGAATTTTCTGTAAAATTTAATATCCTTACGAAGAATACATATCGATGGTCCTATGTAATAACGACACAATTCAAAATTCAAAAAAAAAACCGTTACTACTGTTAAATGGCTCATGTATTTAATCCTTGTCGAATCCATGTCTAATACTTTTGTACTTACTTTAGCAATCCTTACTGCTTACATTAGTAAGGGATGGAAATGAATTTGACAAGAATTAGAGACAAGAGCCACCCACTTAACATTAGTAATAGTTTTTATTTTTTGAAATTTTAATTCTGTCGTTATGTACATACCGATGTACCTATGCTCGTGAATATCAAAAACTGAACCAATAAAAGTAAAATTGTTTGAATTTTCTAATTTTTGTACCAGGGAACGAAAATAACTGTTATGATGTATTTCAGAAACTAAAAAGTAAAAGCTTAAAAATTTTCTTAGAAGTTCGGAAGTCGGTAATACCACCAAAAGATAGAGCGTCCATGGTTGGGTAGGTCATATTTTTGCGTTGTTCAATAAAAAAAATGCCCTCTATTTTAAAGGGGGTAGACTAGAAGACCCTATAGTATAGGGCCTATACACATATATATGTACAACGATTTTATTCTCTATATATAGGCTGGTCCATGTAGTATTCTTTTAATCAGTGTCATATCTTGTGGAACGAAATTAATTGCTTTCCGCTTGTACAACATTGGGAGATAATGCAAATTTAATGGATAACGATTTTGCTCGAAAAATAATATTTTCTGAGGTAGAGCATTTTTATCTCGACGGGTATATTAACAAGCAGAACTGCAACATCTGGCGATTGGAAAACCCGCACGTGATCGTCGAGTAGCCAATACATCCTCGGAGAGTGACAGTTTAGTGTGGATTTTGGAGCGTTCCCAATAGGCCCATTTGTCTCTAACTTGACAGCGTACGACTTTTTCGGTGGGGTGCCGCGACGGAAAATCCATTAACGATTCAGGCCCTTAAGGCGAATATCGAGCGCGATACGCAATAGCGAAGTAAACCAAGGCAGCTACATTTATGAAACCGTGTTCCGAAAAGAATGGGAATGTTTGTTCTTTCGAATAAACCAATAATATACCAACCGCTGTGGTGTAGCGGTAAGAAGTGCGCACTGCCATTCCGCAGGACCTGGGATCGATTCCAGTTTCCGACTAACATCAAAAATAAAAGAAAATAATAAATTTTTTCTAATAGCGGTCGCTCCTCAGCAGGCGAGTGCATTTCTGCCACGAAAACAGCTTCTCATAAAAATTAACTCTCCGTTCGGAATCGGCGTAAAACTGTAGGTTCCTCCCCTTTGTGCGACAACATCAACGCGCACGCCACACATCGGAGGAGAAGCTCGGCCAAGCACTTACATATTGTGTAAGCGCCAATCTATTTTTATTACTATACCGAAAAAAAATTGTGTTTTCTTTTTGAATTTTTAGAACGAAATAACTACTTATATGGACTACCCTTTCTGTACATGTGTATGTACATAATACGAAACTCCTTTGCTTACCTTAAAACCATATTCGCATACTGCTGCGCAAATATTCGTATCGCACTTTTCCATATTAAAGCTTCTACCCAGCGAATGACTTATCATATTCTCCCAACCATCGCAATTGACATCATTTGCTGGCCCCATTGAGCCCTGAATTTTATGACCAGTACGTGGATCAACACACCAACATACGAGGCCATTACGCGAGCACTGACGTGGTGAGAATAACCCACCGGGGCCATTACAATCCGGTTGATAGCCACGACCTTCCCTCTCATTGACCTCTAAAATATCGGAGAGGGCACGTGCTTGATGGCATGTAGTCACATTATACGGCTGCTGGCAATTAAATTGGCAACCCCTTGTAAAGCAACATTTCTCCATATTACCACATTCCAGATCGCTGTTACATGGAGAACCACACATGTATCCCGTACGTTCGCTGTATTCAACTTTATCTTGCGCCGGACAAATTCCTGGCTTCGAGAATTTCATTGTGCTTGGACAACAAACTCCATATTCATTACCAGTTTCAATCATGCACTCATAGAGTGGAGGACATTGTGGCTTTCCTGTTTCATTACCACAAAGAAATGGACGAATGCTGCCATCAATGGCTAATGGCATGCCAGCTGGACAGTATGTAGATAAAGATCGAGCTTTTTTACACGTAGGCACCGGGGGGCATGGTTCAACTTTGCATTTGACTTCTTGTGGTTGACACGCCTGTCCGTTGGGACAAACCACGCCTTCGCAAATATCGCGACAATGACAGACACTACACCCAGTTTCGGGGTCCCGGGCAAAGCCCGCTGGACAGAACATGCGACACGCAGAAGCCGCGCAGTGCGTTGGCTCGGAACAGCGTACCTGCGACTTTGACTCGTTGCGAGTACCTGGTATTTCGACGCCATACTCATCAATACACCAACAATCTAGGCCGGTTCTTTCGTTACGACACTGGATCTTTTCAAATTCTCCACTTTTACTACATCGCGGTATACGAATTGAGGAGTGTTTTTCATTTGAATACAATGCTTTGGCGCGTCGGGTCTCTACACGACGCAAATGTTGGCATGCTGTTAAGTTTGCTGAAAAGGAGAAGAGAAAAATATTTTTTCTTTATACTTGCATACTTGTTAACGGAAAATTATTTTTTTTTGATGGATTTCAAATTATAATATGTATATGTATGTATGTATGGAGTTTGTAGATATGTATGAATGTATAACTATGCCGATAACACCACGCGATAGTCAATTTTACACACACAAAAAAAAAACTATATCGCGAAACCATCTGCCAAATATCGTAAAGCCGCGTCCATCCTGACTTTAACAGCTTAAAAAAATAAAACCTAATAATAATCTTGCAAATCAAAAAACTTGAATGTTTTAAATTGTAAAGAAATTTCTCTTGCATTTGGTACCCGTAGTTATTCTATATTGCACTTAATTTTTTTTAATAATTTCTAAATTAATCATATCTTTAAAATCTCAAAGTCCTTTAACAAAAGTCCTGACGTCAGACAATGTTTCGGCTAAATGGAGGCGGGTGGAAACAATAGTTAGCCTGCACCGATTTCGCTCAAATTTGACATGTGCTCTAATTTAAATACAAAATTTGGGGAAGATTGGATGGAATTTTGTATATTTGGAAAATTACGTATATTTGCCGTCGCTTGAAGAGATCCAATTATATATTTAAAAACTATAAGTAAATTTTAAAAAGTAAATTTTTTGATAAAAAAAAAATAGGAAAATACCAAATAAATGATAAACACCTTCACTAAATATTCCACGGCACTGAAAGTATTGATTACAGTTGGAAAAGAAACACTTGCTTTAATGGCAAGGCAACTAAACTGATTTTTCAGTATCGGGCCGATTCCAGTGTTTTTTTTTTTTTTGTTGGAAATGTACCGGTCGTAGAGAGGAGGGGTGTGTAAATGATGTGAAATTTTGAAATTTTTGACTTTTGACTTTTCCCTCTCTAAGTCTAACCGCCTTCATATAGACGAAACACTGTGCGTCAGAGTGAAAAACTAAACTAACTAACTAATAACGCGCTATAGAGCCAAAATGCTCTGTAAATTTGATTAGGCAATGCATAGAAAGCTATTCTATAGATGCTAAAAGAACTCGTTTTTTTTTAATAGAGCTTGGAATTTTGGAACAGGACTCTTCCTAAAGCCAAGGCTTCTTATTTGACGCGCTTAGAAAACAACACTCTGACCATGATGGAATAATAACAAGGTTTTGTCAGTAGCAACGTGGTTGTTGTAATTTTGACAAGATTGGGATGCTTATTTTCAGTGCTGTCGTTCATTATTTTTATACTACTATTCTTTGGGAAATAGTATCTAAAATACTATGTTTCAGTAATTCGCTTTATCGCAATTTTTTAAGAACTTAGTGTTCTCAGAACGATATTAATATTTAAAATTGATGGATTTGTATACTTTTTGTCCTCAAAATGTAAAAAAAATAAAAGATATCGTGGTTATCAATGGAAAAAGGCGTACACAAAAATTTTTTGGAAAGACAATTTTTTATATTAAATAACTTTTGCTGCATTGTCATAATATTGAGCCAAATGGACCATGAGATACCGACCCTATCATAGTTGTCGACGTCGATGTAATTTTTTCGTCAAAAAATAGCCCTCGCAAGTCCAAGTCAAGCTACGCTGGCCACAGTATTTTTGCGGAAAGGTGTTCCTACCATGCCTCAGACTACATACCGTCTATTGTACTGTTTTCTTATTCTGTTTAACATATTTTAAATCTTCGCAATCTACGAATAAATCGGACCACTGTTGGGTGTTAAAGAGCTCTACAGCAAGGGCAAGTGGCGTTGTCATGTTCGCTTATCACAGTCAGGTGCTATAACTTCTACCGCTTATACTTTTTCCAGTTTTCATAAAAAAAAAACAAAATCGTGGTACAGAACTGAGCAACACTATTGCAAGAAATGTTAATACGCCACAATAAAATTGTCAAATAAAATGATTTTAGTTTAAGAATACTTTTGATTAGGATTGCCAACTATTCAAAAAGGCATATCTATCCAAAATGTATTTAACAAAGTGTGATTGAACTGGACGTTGCTCTCAAAAGAACCATCTCATAATGTCAAATACAAAAAATATATGAATTTTGAACCGTTTGTTTATATTTTTTGACATTATAGTACCGTAAAAGAGAGCCGCACTGAGTTGTCAATCACACCTTGTTTAATACATCTTGTATCTACCTAAACCAACAATAATATTTTTTTTTTTATTGGTCCCCTTGAGGGGTTTTGAGAGACCTATAAAAATAGTTAATATTAAAAAATGGTTAAATAAACCCTTGGATATTATTATTGGAAGTCTCCTAAAGAGAAATCGAAAAATATTGATTTTCGAGAATTCTACACCATTTCTACGAAAACGAGTTTTACGCCTATAATTAGAAAACTCGAGAACTCGCAAGGGTGTTTATAAAAATTTGTAAAGCTAGAAGGAAATATTTACTTCCTGTTGTGTTAATGCGATTTTTCTTCGGCACACATAAAACTGCCTGAGCGTGAGGAAATCTATGGATGAGCCCGTGTGCATCTCCTAGCGCTTATATGTATTATACATACATACATATGTATGTATTTAAATATGTACACGTTTGTGTACAAACATACTATATAGTACATAATATGTATATATGTACATATGTACAAAGCGCATTTTGTATAACTCAACCACGATTGAGAGAATACAAAGGTTGCGCCGATCTCGGACCGCTATTCCTCTCTTAACGAATTTGACAGAATCGTTGTTTGCATGACGTCACACTGGTGCAACTTGTTTACGTTTTCCTTGCAACATTTTTTCTTCTTCTTCCATTCTTGCTCACGTTTTGGCATTTCTCTCTCGCAATTGCACCAGTGTGACGTCACACAAAAGTTATTCTCAAAAATCCTCTCTGATCGGCGCAATCTTGTATTCTATCATTCTTGTAACTCAACCATTTCTCCGATATTGGCTCTCTGAAACGAAAGCGAAACTTACTATATTTGGTATATAGGAAACCAATTGTGTCGTAGAGTCGTTGTTAGCACATAACGAGTGGCTCACGAAGCTACATACATACATACATATGTACTACCGCTACACGACGATGCTAAGTGATGTTGCTAGCTTTTGCCCATTGACCGACTGACACAGTGTTTTCCTAATGTTTCATTTTGCTAGCGTTCTTTCTTGACTTTTTTGCCTATTGCGAGTACGTACATACGCATATGTATGTACATATGTGCATATGTATGCATATGTGTGTATATGGATCTTACACCAGTTTTATGTTGACTAAAATCTTACTAGTTTATCACAGCGGAAATGACTTTAGATCGTTGGGTGTTTGATCTTCAGACATGTTTGTTCACTTAAAGAGTTTCAACACGTTCGTGCAACATGGCGGGATGGAAAGTGACTGCATTGGTTCCCTGCTTAGTGTGTGTATGTACATATGTCGGTGTCTATTGTATATGTATATGTTTACGGATAAAAAAAAACTATGTTCTATTTAAATCAATAACCAACAAGAAATTAATTAAGTACTTATTAAACTTACAGCTCTCAAGAAAAATCTGAACCAACATTATTCATTATTTCTGTTGATTGAAAAAGTACTTTGCTTTTGCTGTAAATTTTCTTTTGTTTAATGCTTTGCATTAAAATAAACAACGTTTATGAGTGTTATGGTGCTGCCTTTGGTGTCTAAAGTGTCATAAAAATAGTCTACTTTTTTTTAAATATCATACTGGGCGATGTGAAATTTAAACAAAAATTGAGATTAAAATAAGTATTTTCTAAGCCATAAAAAACCGACATCAATTCGGTTAACGGGTCCACGTTTTTCGTTTTCAATCTCATAAATTGTTTATAATGACTTTTGCTAAAATTTTAAAATCAAAAGTTATCAAAACAAATTCTATGGGACTGACTATGGGACTATTCTAATTTGGTATATTAAAAAGTTTTTTATTTTTTATTTTATATGTATATGTATTTAAATGTGATATGGAATAACCCATATACATACATACATATGCATAGTACTCGTATGCACATAAACTTAACTTCAACATTACTCACCATTCAATCTCTTAGCTTCGGCAGCATTGAATACGCACGCGTAAGTGCATATAGACAGGAGTATAAGTTGCAGCAGCAACTCTCGTTCATTCACCCGCGCCATTTTCGCTAAACTCAAAATTTGGCAACAGCATGAAACCACAGCACAAGACAAGTTTTTCGCTTTTTTGTATTTATTTTACTATAGCAAAGCGGTTGAGAAAAAACCAAGTTTTGGCATAAAATTCGTTTTGTTAGTTGAAGACACTGAAACGGCAATGAAGAAATAATAATACATTTATATGTACAACTCATACTTATGTACATGTAATGGCTAGTAATATATGTATATATATATATATATGTTCGTTAATTGAGGAATAACAAACATATGTACATAGTACATACATGCATACATGCAAAGTGTAAAAACAAAAAATACAAAGAACAAAGCTATAAATAATATGGAAAATGCATAAGATCGTGAATATCCATTTAATTTTTATAAATTTTGCTTGGCGTTCAAATAATAAAAAATACTATGTTCATATGTACGTACATACATATAGTTAGCTCAATTCACAAAAGCTATACACAAAAAAGTTTCTCGTTTTACCGGATAACTAAAAAAACTTTATACAAAAAACAGATAGGGCTTTTTAAAAAGTGCCATATAAATTCGTGTTTCTTGATACTAATACTTTAAAATTTTTAGTATAGTTTAATATGAGGCCTAACTGACATTTCAAAAAAAGTTGAGGTGCATCTTAAAATGCATCACTAGAAACGAAACGGCAACGGTAACGGCTTTGAGTTAAACGTTTCTAATTTTCAATTTAAAAAATTTTCAGGAGAGGAAAGAAACTTCTTATGGCCATTTTCTTCAAGTATTTCGCAAAACTTTGATTACGATATTTTACCTGTTTAAAGCAAATCAAACCTCCATACGAATGATAAGGATTCGATCTTTCCACTTGAGTGGAAAAAAAAGCTTTTGACTGCCGTTGTCGAGTAGGTATAGATGTCGGCTATGAATTCTGTGTGTCGCAGGTTCAAATGCCAGCATATGCAGTATTTAAATGATAGAAGCAAAATTTTTATTATACAAAATTTATAATTTTCATATGAAATTTCAATTTGTAAAGGCTTTGCAAAAGCATTTTCAATCCTGATAATTTATCAAGAAAAGAGCTTTTGATTTTTGTGCTAGAATTCCAATTCTTGTTAAATAATAAAAAAATTACAAATTATAAAAATTTTGTGTTTATCAAGTGCTTAGAGCAGCCCTAGTCTTTATAAATTCCCCGAAATTTCGTATAACCGAAATATGTTTAGTATAGTATAATAAAAATTTCGCAAAACTGAAAAGAAAAAACACTTGTTGCTCTTGTGTTATGTATACATACTTATGTATATGTGTGTACATACTATACAAGTTTGGTTTCATGCAGACACAAAAAAACACCTTTGGTAAGGTGCATTTATATGTGCACACATGTATAACTGTAAGCTGTAACATTTTGAGATTAAGCTGCTGCTACCAAGTTGGCTTGCATATATATGTATGTATGTACATATAAATGGATGTATGCATGCGAGTAGATAGTTGCATATTTTTGCCAGCGATGATGATTAATCAGTGAGAGCACCATGGATCGCTTTCACTTTAACAGTGGAATTCAGTTGATTTGTCGCATAGAATACATACACTGAAAAGAATTAGTTGCGAAATCATAGTCAGACCCCAAAAACAAACGAAACTCGTTACCTATGCTGCGATCCGAGTTAATTGAAATATTGAGTGGTTGATCGTTTTGAAAGATTAAAAAAAAAAATATATATATATGCAACGAGAAGCTGGCCAAACTATAAGGAATGCAGTTCGCGATATTAGATAAAAACAAAATATTTAGCTGAAAAATCTTTTTTTTTTACAAATTTCAAGTATCAAAAGAACCCGATAATCCGAATTTGACTGAGTCGAATGTGGGGGAACAAATGCTTTTTCAAAGTGTACTACCAGTTTAGATATCGCACACAATCTTCAAAGGTGACACAACTCAAAATTAGACGTTCGTCAGAAAATGCGAAAAACTATTTCCTAGCACATGATAATCATATATATATATATTTTTTCAACAATATATAATAAAAATTGCTCCAGCTTTTGCCTGAATGGTAAATAAAAGATCTGTGTACATTTTTAGTGTATAATTTAAAAGATGCCAAATTTTGAGTTGTGTCACTTCTTCGTATATCCATTTTATTTCCGGTTCCGGTTCATTAGGACACACATCATAAATTGTTTTACAATTTCGCATACGCGAATAGTTTTTAGGTGTTAATTTCCCAAATATACTAAAGAATAAACAATTCAAGTAACATGTTTGACATTTTTTTAAGGACCAGATATACTGCCAGTTTTACCATCAAATAAATCGAAAAAGGATTTTTCCCTTCTGTCAGTTTTCATATTAAATTCAGATAAAAACAATAATAATTATTTCCTTAAATCGCTTTCGTAAAACGTGGCTATAAAAGTGAAATACTGTACCCCTTTGAATTGGTATGCTTTTTTACTATAACTTAAAAAAGGAATTATGTATGGCTGGTTCTAAGCCTTCTTAGTGCAATTTTTTTTTAAGGAATCAGACAAACAAGTTTCAAAATACTTTGTACATCATATTAACAGAGCTTTATTTGATTAAGGGCCGATTTCATAATGAAACACTTAAAGTTCCTTTTGCAAAAGTTTCCTTTTAGTTAAAGTGTCAGTTAAATGTACTTTAAACAAGAAGTGTTTTCATAATAAAATGGCCATTGAATAGTAACAAAAGGTTCATTTAAATGGAAATATAGTTGGCAATGCCGATCTCGGCAAAAGAAGGGATCTTCGAAGAAAACTTAATTGTAATTAAAACCAACGACTAACGACTTTTATTATAAAAGTTCGGGTCCCTGATTTAATTACAAAACTGCATTTGTGGGATCCGTGGCCAAGCGGATATACATACAAACATATGTGGTAATGTTACACCCTAATATTTATACAGATACATAGATACATCTTTGTTACAATAAAATACATTGTGGGTGGGTGGTCGTGACTTAGATTTATCTAATAAGGCATATGTGTGTATGATTTTATGCTCATACGACCACCGTACATATGTATGTGTATGTACCTATATAATGCACCGACTTAACAGTTCGATAACATCGTTGGTAAAATCAACATTGCCCGAATTGTTTGTGGTTTGTTGCCCCACATACGAAAAGTACATTGTCCAATTTGATGCCAAATTATTGCGTTTGGCCAGCAACCAACTGTGGTAATTTTATGTGAATATGTTATTTATGTATATAGATATGTACATTTATGTGCACATGTACATATGTATGTATGAATTAGGGATGTTTCGAATGTCATATTTTACACATTCGGTAATGCGAATGCGAATTTTCGGAATGCGAATGTTAGGAATAACATTAAAAAAGTTATAATCAACTTAAGTCGTCGTTTTTATTAATTTTATAATAAATTTAATTGTAGAAATGTCACACAGATGCTTTTTAAGTGAAAAAGAGGCTATAAATTGTATAATATATTTAGCTTTACATGTGTAGTTCTAGAAATTTTAGCCAAAAAATTCGGATTTATATAGTTTTTGTTAGATAATCAGCTCTACTTTTGTGAAAAAAAAAAATTGCGAAAAAACCAAATGAAAAACAATGCGAATATTATACAAATTTAAGTGAGTCTTTATAGTTATTTACTCGTTTTTACCTGGTTAGTCAGTAAATTTGTACTCAGCGAAAAATGGAAACATATTTTTGAATTAAACATTCCAAAATAAAAAAGTGCTAATCATTTTACAAATTTTCAAAGCGTTTTTTTTTTGTAATTTGCAGGCAGCTTAAAAATCAAATTTTAATACTTCATCATACAGTTTCAGTTTGTATAAGTAAACAACGTCACCAAAGGGGCTTAAGCACCCCCGATCAAAATAATCCCCTTCAAATTTTTTTGCAAACCCTACTGAGGATACATCAAACTCGTCTGAATGCATTCGTCTCATATATTCACAGATACTAATACATGAAAATCCTGCGCATTCGCAAAACGAACATTTGGCTCAAAACTATCTACTAGTTTACTGCCAATATAGAAGCAGTAAATATATGATTATTATTTAGAACATTGAACGAGTGCTTAACCTGTGCAGTTGTTTAATCTAGTAGTCAAAGTTCAAAAGACTGCCTTTTCTCCCATGAGGCGATTTCTAGAGGCTCGTATATAAGGCCGGCTGCGCAGAACAATTGCTCCCTTGGAACGCTGGCAGATGGAGCGCTCAAATATTTGCGGACCAGATCTGTCAATTTGTCGTATTTTAGTTTAGTTTTCCACCAATCGATAGGATTTTTACCGAGATAGGCTCGTTTTTCTTTAAGGTAGGGCTTCAATTGTGCTTTAATTTCACATTTTTTAATGTCTCCATACGAGCCTTCGCCTTCGCTTGTGGAATCTAAAATTATTTCTAGGTTGCTTATAAGACTTTTAGCAGTCCTTGTTGAAGACACATCAATTTGCTTGATATACTTCTTAACCGTTTAGCGCCTGAAGGTAAAAGCCGGTTATTGTCCGCACCCTGATTAGACAGACTTAGGGCCATTTCAACAATATTAAAGTGGACTCTCTGTCCATGTACGCATTCGCATTCGCAAAACATTCGTATCATTTTATTTTATGTCTAAAATGATGCAAATCATTCGCATAACGAATGGGAATGCAAATATTCGCAACATCCCTGGTATGAATGTAGACAGTGGCAAGTGGCAGTCGTGTGTGAACGGTAACATATACATATAGTGATGGCCAAAAAACTAAAATAATCGATTAATTAATCATATGAATAAACACAAGCCAAATAAAATTAATTGCAACTAATTGCAATTATTGAGAAATAATCGATTAATCGAATTTTTAAAGGCTCTTGTTTACAGTGAGTATTCACATAAATACTTTTCCAAAAAGAATTTCTAATTCTCCAGTTAATTAGCCTCTAATAAAATAAAACGAGTATTTTTAGCGGCATTAATAATTTATCATTTAACCAAGTTTGCAAAAACAAAAGCTTTGATAAGCGCTTTGTTGTTAAGCGGTTGCGTTTCACGATGGCTGTAGCACCAGCTCCGAGGTACCAACTACATAAATGACGGTTTTTTCGAAAGAAAGTTTAATTAAAAACACATTTCATCTTGTGGGTGACCCAAATCATCATTTTTTCGCCTTCGATTGTGTACAAGAGATTTATGAGGGGCCCAAAGATCAAACTCATTTCTACTGATTCTACACTGAGGGAAAAATAGTTAAATCAAACAGAAATGTATTTGATCTTAATATAAATGTCAATGGAAGTACTGTATAGAGGTAAATATTCAATTCAAAAAGGCCCATATTAAAATGAAGCGTTCATGTTGCACTTCACGGTTGCTTTTTCATAATTAAGATTAAAAAAAAAGTAATTAATTTATATGTTGTTCGAAAATCAACAAATTTTGGCAAGCATCTGTGAGCACTCAGATACAGACAGCGCTCTGCATGCTTGGTATACATACCCTGCAAAAAAAGCGACCAATCCGGGATGATTCCGGGAGCAATCGCAAAGTAACATGCGACTCACATTTTTTGCAGGGGTATGTACACTTATACTCAGATGTGGACATTCAAATACGTGCGTGGCAAATTTTGGTATGAAAGTATTACTATGCATTATTTCCCTCAGTGTAGTGACGACTCGCTACCCGTTTTCATAAGAATCATCGGCGCACATTATGCTAAGGGGTCTTTGAAATAATTTTTTTTTGAACCTCTGGTCGAGTAAAGTTGATGCAGCTAGCAACAAAGAATGTTCGATGGATGGATTTTAGACAAATACAGAATTCATATTTCTTGAAAATAATTTTACGATAATTTTACAATTAATCGATTAATGAAACACAAAACTACGATACAAATTAATCGTTAATTGGACAAGAATAATCGATTAATTTAATCGAATGATCAATCGCTGCCATCCCCATATACATATGTATGTACATAGTGATAAGTACAAATACTAAAAGAAATGTTCGTAAAGCATGCATTCGTAGCGAATACGAGTGGGTATTACTCAATGAGTTTGGTTTAAGCAACATGTTTTTAGATATTTGTGTAAACTAATTTGCACTTTACAACTAAATTATTTTGTAACTTTTTCATTGGCAGTAGTTGTTCGGATGGAGCCGATGGCGTTCGCACATTTGCTAGGTGCACTGCGAAAATAATTTAGTTATATCAGGGTGTTTGGCCGGGCTTCTCCTCTAATTTGTGATGGCGGTCCGGATATTATTACACAAATGGAGTGACCTACAATTTTCATGGTTTTATGAGAAGCTTCACTAAAGGGTCACTAAACAAGTCTATGAAATTCGCAACACTATTGTCATTTGAGTTGTCATTTGCTTACAGTTACTACAAACTTTCAAGTAGACAAAAAAAGTAATATTAAAAAAGGTTTTCGTTGGGTGATTTTTAGTGATTTTTTGATTTTAACAGCGGACAGGAAAGAGCCAGGAAGGAAAAGGCAATCTATTTGATCTTTCAAAATAAGAAAACAAAACTAACAACTTTTGGTCCACGCACGAGAATTTTGAAATTTGTCCCTTGTTTCTTCGCAACAGCGGGTCTTGTGCCAATAAGCAAATACCAGCCCTCACAAAACTCATAGAAGTACTCAATTTATAATTTTTGTTATAAAAAATATCTTTAATCCAGCGTAAATGTTTCCTAAGTTCCGAACCTTTTCCAATTTTAGTTGTTGCTCCGACCAGGGATCCTACGGAATGGTGTCATCTAACCGCTCGGCTACAGCGGCCGTTAATAAAAATAGAACAGCGAAAATTTAGATATAATTTTGTTATGGAATTTCTTCACTAGATTCTACTTTTTTATTCATCCATTTCGATGAGTCCAAATAAACAGTGACGGACAGTGAGGGACAGTCATATAAATATTATATTTTTTAACTTTTACAATTAACCTTACACATTATTACATATGTATGTATGTATGTATGTATGTAGATGCTTTTTTAACGGTCAGGACATATGTATTTTCACCGTTATGATTCTTTTTTGCCGCTCTTTTTTGAATGGGCCGTACCCAGGCATACATATTTGCATAAAAATACTAAAATGTGTATGAGTATGAGCTTCCCAGGCTAATTTAGGGGCCATATTAACAGGGAAAACAAAAAATAAAATGAAAAAGCACTTAGAAAATATACACAAACAGCCGATTTTCAAGTTTTCGCCCGAATAAATGCAATAAACACAATTTCGCAATAATTTTTTTCTGCGCTTTTGTTTCACCAACCAGTGTTGCCACTTGAGTTTAGTTTTAGGTTCCAAAATGCCTACCAAATCAATTTCCAAACTACCAAATTTTTGTTCAACATTAAAACGAAATTTCTTGAATTTACGGGGTTTCTAGCTACACACATTTACAGTGTAATATTGTTTACGGTGTTGGTTAACCATTCATACCAATATTTAAAGCTAAACAAAACAAATTGGGGCTTTAAATAAAAGAATTAACGTATTGTGTAAAAAACTTTTGTAATAAATGTATGTAAAAATACCTTCGAGATTAATTCAATTCATATCAAAAAAATTTTATGTTTGAAAAAACAAAATCTGAGATTTTATGCATTTCAATAAAAAAATTCCAAATTTTGTTTCAATTTGCATACACTCACACTTTGCAAATTGCCTATCACCAATTTTTCTTTCAAGACGATAGGCAAATTTTTGTTCAATTTCAACAGCTGATCGATCATAGCTTTGGGAAGCCAGTTTTTGTTTGCAGAAAATTGTGTGCTTAGTAAAATGTGGAAAAAACAAAGAAAACTTATATGTACGTGTGAGCAAGTGAAAGCAATGTTTTCAACGTGTAAACGCAAAGTAAGTGAACAAATTTTAATACTCATTTTGATTGACTTTTCAAAACATTTTTCCCTACCAAAAGCTTCATCAAACCAACCAAACTACCAAAGGAGAATGAAGCTACCAATTTTGGTCCAATTGGACCAAAACGGCAACGCTGTCACAACATTTAATGATGATTGCCATTTGGCTATGCAGTGCATACATATGTATGTATTTGTATGTATGCGTAAAGCGCCAGCTGAGTGACCCCGATTTCGCCTTGTCTCATGCAAAAGTGAAGTAACAACAATTGCTTTATTTTACAATTACAAACAAGGAAGTAAAATCAAGGAAATGCGCGGCGAAAGAAAAAGAAAATACCAACATCAATGGCACTAGACTCTAAATATTTACCAACGTCCGAGAGGCACATGCCAAATGTATTGAGTATAATTTTATCTTCATTCAAAACAAAAATCATACACCGGCACACACTTTCCGGCGTACAAACATACACATGTATATGTATGTATGTATAAACCTTTCACGTTCGCCTTGCTGAGGACCTGAATATTTACGTATTCTATAGCTTGGTTTCTTCATTTGAAATGTGGGTATGCAGATAACACTCATTCAGTCATTTGAATAGCGCACCCTTTTAACCTCAGCATTTACAGTTTTCCCCTTTGTTTATTTAATATGTATTCACTCATTTTTTATATAAATATAGTGTATACAATTAAATAAAACACGTCAACAAGGGAGTGCGTCATCCTAATGACCAACAGTGAATTGGGTAATGACATTTACAGCCCTTGCAATTTTAATACAATAAATTGCAATATCCAAGTGGCTACTAAATACCGTCGATTTTTGGACATTTTTTTTTTTTTTTTGTTGACAGTGTCATGCATAGTTGCCAACTTAGTGCCTTAAGCACTAGATTTAGTGCTTTTTGAAAATTAAAACGCCAAAAAAAAAATGGTTTAGTGCCTAGTGCCCTTTTTAGTGCTTTTTTCTGAACAAAAATTTCTGAATTTACAAGAATCTACAAATTATATGCACTAAAAAGCAAACCATGATTGATAAAAGGATGAAGTTGCAAACCCACGTTCTTGCATTCAGATAAGTTAAGTATTTATTTTTTTATTTTCTTGATTATTGATTGATTACACCAGTTCATTTCTACTTAGGGTATCATTAAGTACATATTGCTCTTCCCCTTTAAAATTCAATTTCGTTTGTTGCGATTCGATTGTTCCTTCTCCAGATGTACCAGTTTTAATGTGCAGTACTTCGGTATTACTTCGCAAGCATGAATGTGTATTTATTTATACATGTGAATATTGTTTAATTTTTTACTTTAGTTTACCACAAACTGTTATAAAAGAAAGTATCATTTGATTAAAAAAAAATTAGTGCTTTTAGTGCGGTAAAACGCTCTTTTTTCCCAAGATTTGGTGCTTTTTGAAACTGAAAAGTTGGCAACACTGGTGTCATGCATTTTTTTCATACAAAGTATGTTCGAAAAAATGTTTATGTGGAAGAAAATGCGCAGCACCGTCAACAAAAAAAGGTATCAAATATCAACGCTTTTTTATTGAATGGCTACAAAACTAAAACTGCACATACGAAAAATTCTAAAAATATTATTAACTTATTAAATTATTAAATAAGAATAAAGTACCCCTTTGTTAATTTTTTTTTAATTTGTACAAAATTTTAAAATCGGATTTATACGTTTTTTCTAGAATTTGCTAAATTTTTATAAAAACCTAATTAATATTAAATAAAAGAAAAGGCAAACTCTAGGCACTGAGAATCAAAAAGGCGCTCTATTCAAATGACTAGGAGTGTACTATATGTACATACATATGTATGTGATCATGTAGTTCCCGTAAATAGTAGTCATAGAATGTCCACTTAATTTAGTAACAACCTTGGTAATTTGCACCTATGCGTGTGCATATTTATTTATGTTTAAGTGTGTGAACTTTAAAGAGCTTTAGCGACTTACAGTAAAAAAAATACAAATTTTTAGTGCTGAGCTCAATGGCGGCTTATGTCTATGCTATGCAAAGATGAACCGCTAATATTTTTGACCGTTGGCACCGACACAAATATGTACATATTTACATACATACGCAATTAACTAGACACTTGTTATTTATGTGCATCAGCTAATGTACAATGCACATACTTAGATACATATGTACATAGAAACATACATATGTAGATAAATATGTTTGTATTTATATAGCATAACACTACGGTTGCCTAAAGTTCATATATGAACTAGCATTTAGGCGAGTGAGCCTGCGTACCACTGGCTTAGTGGAAGTTGTTAACCAAAGTACTGTTAAATTGTGTGTTTACCTCATCATGACAGCTTTTATGAGGTAAATAGAAAAGAAACACGTTATGTTTTATGTTTATTGCAGGAACTTGAGTAAACATATAATTTTGCGTTGAAGTCAGTAGTGGCACATACGCGCAGACTTGTAGGAACAGGTGCTTTATACTATTTAATAAACATTTCTGTTGTAATTTTGCTTTTCTAAGTATATTAAGGCCCGGTTGCCCAATGTCTGGTTATCACTATCTCCCAGTTAAACATCATTATCGAAGTTTTCGAAATCATGCATATAACATGTGATCGGTAAAACAGTCCTTGTATTTAGCCGGGCATTGAAAACCCCATTTCTCCCATTTTCGAAACTGTAAAATTTAATATATTTAAATTTCGACTCGAAATTTCGATTGCATACAAATTCGTAAATCGAAATACGGAAACGGTGAAGAGAAAACATAAAATTTGTGTGAAATCGTTAAAATCAAAAATAAGTGGAATAATTAATAATGAAGGAGCCCTCGACAATGTAATAATAAGTAGTGCACTCTCTGAACATGGTGTTCAGCGACCTATAGCACGGATTGACTCCATGCTCGAGAGCAGAGTAATCAACACGACCGTAGGTATGGAATCTGGGAGAAGGAAAACCATCAGGGGCACGCCTCCAGGGGAGGTACAATCACTTCTTCTCTGGCGCCTGGTGGTGAGTGAACGAAATTCTGAAAATACTTTAAACTAATAGAATAGGGGCCGACGATTTGGCGATACTTATCACAGGAAAATTCTTGTCAATGATAACTTAGTTAATGGAGGCGGCGAATGGTCATATTTTTGGCATTAGTAAAGTCAAATTTTTTTGGTGTTGTATTTTAAAATTCAACTTATTTCCTAAATCTGAATATCCCAATTAGTAAAAACGTATTCAAATTAAATCCTGATGGCGATATTTTTTTCATTAGAGTGCTTATTTAGAAGAATTTAGAGGAAATATTACTTAACTTTAAGTCTTGTGGTTCAAAAAGTTTAAACATTGAAAAAAGTGTTATTATGGAAAACATTAGTCCAGATATGTAAAATTAGATTTGATGGTCCTCTAGTTATTATTTATTGTGTTTTGTTGTCCGATTGTTCAATGTTTTTTATGTATAGTATGAGATTGAACCTTACAATTGTAGTCGTTTTTCGTAGACAATAACTTTCAAAGGGCAAGCTAGTGCAAAGAGTTGCAAATTATAAGGTATTAACAAAAGTGAGTAGATTAATATATAACTAATCTTTCCAGCGCCATTCTGCCCCTTTTTGAAAAAATCGCAATTCTTTATGCCAACTAATGAGTCAGATAGCTCCGTACTAGCAACCTTCAGTGATCACGTTAGAACAAAAGGGAAGACTGTAAGATCGCAAGACTACTATGGCCACGGCTTTATAGGAAAAATGCCAAAGACCTTCTGACATCCAATAGATCTGCAGTAAGAGTATTTACCAAACCTGCAGAATCAATTGACCACATTCCGTGTCGATGTACGGGCCTACAGTTGAAGCGCCTCAATCACTTGGACCTACGCTTATTCAACAGTCTGGGCGAGATAGCGTAGGTGGAATTGTTGGATCTCCTCCATGAAAAAGCTTATAATTTATAAGAAATGTGAACAATAAATTTTTTTTTTCAATGCGGTGCTCTCATGACCTAAGCCGGCCCGAATTGGATTCGTTAAAATGCAACAGCACAATTATGAGAAAATAAGTAAAGAATTCAGCCTTTAGATATTCTTAATTTTATGTATTACTTAATTCATTTTTAAAAGCATTTCGTTGTTGGTTTAATTTTGAATTAAAATGTGATAACGGACGTAACAGATTTTTCCCGTATTTTTACTAGTAACACATACTAAATTAAATTTTTTATTTAATTTTTTCAGTTCTTCTCTCCACCGTTTCACGTTTTCATAACCTTCTTTCGCCATCTGAATACGAAATTTTGAGTTATAAGGCCATTTGAGTTCATTTACTTGCATTTTCGGTTTACATTTTTATGGAAACAATCATACGTAATAAAATATGAATGTATATACAATGGAATATAGAACATATCATTAGCCGACCTTAATAAACCAGTAAAGAAGTTCCAAACTATACTTGTATATCTCCCAGTTAAGAATTCTTAAAATTAATTTTTTATATCCATATTTTTTAGTATAATGTTAGAAAGTTGCCAACAATTTCTTTTATAAATGTGCACATTCGATTTATGTACAACATACCGCATACATACATACATACATTTACATCTGCATACAAATATGAATCCACTTTCGCTAAGAAGCATACACTCACATCTATACAGAGTGAAAGAGCACAGGGCGCAGATGCATACAGCCATATCTTGATATACATACATATGTACATATGTCTGCACTTATATCTTAAAAAATCGCATTTTCAAGCATTGATTTGAAGCTAAGCCTTTGATGGCGCTAATTTCACAATTCTATATGATACACTTTTTGTTTTGAAACCTCTGTACATCATACTTACATACACTACATAATATAAGTATACAATATGCACATATTTCAAAATTCAATTCGCAAAACTTTCACGCTTAAATAAACATACATACATATGTATGTATGTAAACATCAGTAGTTACGAAACTTTTACTCTCTTAAATATTGTGAACAAACTTTTAGTTTATGCAAAACACTATACATTATATAAAAATGCTTTGAAAACAAACACTTGGCACGTACTGTGTGCTAAGTATATGTATGTATATACATATATACATATATACATATATGAACCCAAGATTTGCTTTCCTTAATTCATTAATAAATCTTTTCACCCACTAAACTTGGTTAGTTTACGAATTTTGAACATTTGCATATTTTTTTCTCTACTTCTTTATTGCTTTTCACGCACACATACCAGCTTCGTATTGGGAAATCGAAAGACTTAAGACACAAACTCTCACTTTAACGCACTGCTCACAAATGAATGCGCACAACAAACACCCCGTTGTAAAACCGTTGGTGATGTTCATAAATACATGTATACATATATATATATAAGTAAAAACAAATTTCGTGAACTTTTAGTCGGTTCGAGTTGTGGGTTCGTTTCAAACACGCGGCCGTTTATAGCTGCCCGAACTTCACTTTCCTTGCACGACACTTTAATATCTGGCTTTTTCTGCTGTATTGTATGGTAGTGTAAGCATTAGTAGACGACTGTGGCGTACGGTGTCTTAAAATGTACTAAAGCTTTGTAATGTCTTACTTGGTTTATTTCACTGAAATATAAAAAATTTAAACGGTTTTTGTAGTTACGAGCTGCAGGTAGGTATGTATATATGTGATTGATGTCTTTCGCTCAGTTGCAATTTATTTCTTTTTTGTTTGTTTATATGATTCATTTAAGAGCGTACGGAGAAACCCAATCGTAAAATAAAATACAAAAACAATATATTTAGTAATGTAAATTTTGCGCGAACGTCCAAGCGAGATTCAACTGGGAACTGGTAAACTTATGCACATAAATATATATATATACATATACATTTAACACGCACATATGCATCTGTGATATTGTAGCGTAAAACACCCAAAAACTTTGGTTGCTGATTCATTTGAAATCGGTGATGTATGCAGTGTTGCCGTTTTGATCCATTTGCTTTAAAAGTGATACGAATTTGTGCAAATTTTCGGAAGGTACTTTATTTTTTAGCTCATTTCGTGAGATACATAAATTTTCCGCGAAGCACAAATTTTGGTATATGAAAAAGAGAAAATATGTGTATACATACATACGTATGTATGCAGTGACAACTTTTGAAATTTGATCGAAAATATTGAAACGTTTTGGGGTCAAATAAGCTTAAAGAAAAATGCTTTAAACGAACTATGTACATGAGCTGACTGCATTTATTTTTAATTTACTTTGCTTGTCACAAGCTATCAAATATGTAGCTCTGCGGCGGCAATTAAAAAAAAAAAATCCAATATAAAAGAGAAATAGACTTTCATTATAATAATAATAGATTGGCGCTTACACATATGTTAGTGTTTGGCCGAGCTTTTCCTCCGATTTGTGGCGTGCGCTTTAATGTTGTCACACAAATGGGAAAGATCTACAGTTTTACGCCGACTCCGAATGACGATTGTATTTTTATGATAAGCTGTTTTTCATGGCCGTAATACCCTCGGAGGTTTTACCATTGTCTGCTGAAATGCGAACGCTGTTAAGAAAAAACTCTTTTAAAATTTTTTTGCGATGTATTCATAGTCAAAGTCAAAGTCGACACTAATGATAGTTTCACATGTTGATAATTGATTTTGTAGTTGGAATTAATTACGTGCTAGTAATGTAATTATGTTTCCAAATCGCTTGAAAGGAGTTGAAAAATGTAATAAATTTTTTTCAATTCACTTCAAAGGAATTTTTACCCGTTTCTTTTTTTTTTAATAAAAGGCATTGTTTTCTATCAAATGCCCACCGCGCTTCACTACGCCTTAAAAGTAATTTTGTGTTGGTACTACCTCCGAAAACTATTATGGCTTCATTTATACAAAATTTAACAGATTTAAGGAGCTTTATGAAGTGAGTTTTTCAAACATTTTTTGTTTTTATGAATGTGGCTTTCTCCTGGAAATTTAATTTATAATATAACTGGAGTGCAGAGGTGTTAAAGAATGCAGTCTTCGTGACTTTAAATCGTTGCAGTCACATTCACTGACTAACACTTTTTAACTGCAGCCAATCAATCACCTGTCTGACTAAAGACTGCAAAAATGAAGTCATTAGTATTTTCTGTTATTCGTGACTAATTAGTCGTTTTTGCAGTCTGAGGTGAATAATGAAAATTTAAAGCAATCTTTGAGTACACTTTTTAATTTGTTTAGAAAACAAATGAGGACACAAAAAGCTTAATTAAAACTCCAGTAGTATATAAAATAGTTAGAAAATGTCAATTAATTCCAGTAACTTCCAATGAAATAAATTTGTATTTATTATATTTACATAATTCGTACATATTATGTAAATGAAAAAATAATAAAGTGCATGCGAACATGTTTCCAAAAAAATTAACAATGATCCTTGAAACTTATTTGTGCGTCTCCGTTAACTTTCAGCAACGGCAATTTTTCGAAATTGTGGTCAGAAAGCGTTGCACGGCGTGGGGTATTCAGTAATGAAGCAAACGAAAAAAAGTCTTTCTACTGCGGCCGAAGATGGCAAGGGTTTGTAGTATTTAAGGTACGCTATTTTAATAATCGGGTCCGGTTAAGCATAGTAATTTCTGTATATTTGTCTACCATATATATATATATATATGGTTTTCACTGAAACGATTTCTCATCTCAACACGCGGACGTCCCTCTCATTCTTAACATTAAGTTTTTTTTTAGAGTTTTGTTCACATTTTTTTTACATTACCATTTGTTTTCATGCAGAAATAAACCAAAACCGGAACGCTTTCTCGGTTCCTGAAAATAATTCAAAGTACTGCAAAAGAATGCATTCCAATGGCTGAAATCAAGTGACTAACAAGAAATTAATAAAAAAGTGATTTATGAATCATAAATCAAAAAAAAAGAGTAAAGACTATTTTTTTTTAGTCTTAGTCAGGACTAACAAAAAATAATTGCAACCACTCGGGACTTCAATCAAATGAATAATTTAGTTAAAAAGGATTGCATTCTTTAACACCTCTGCTGGAGTGTACATATTGCGCACTTTCTTCAAATGTGTACTAATTCAATACTTATCAATTTAACCGAATTAAATTTTTCATAAACAAATGAGGCATTACAGCGTGACGGGTGTTACATTTTGACTCGTTTTTCTCAAACTTTAAGTATATTCTCTTTAACCATTAATTTGACAACTTTCAAACCTTTAGCACTTGAAGTCAGAATTAGACCGTTTCTGATAGAAACTCAACAGTTGACATCATTTCCGCAACAGCTAAGGTAAACAGTTGAGGCTTAGAAACGCGCCAATTATTTCTACGTTACTGTTTTCACCGTTTTAAAGAAAATCTATGTAATCAATTTTTTACACTTTGTCTCCGCTGGAATGACCCATATGTAGGTAGTAACCCGCTTCAAATATATTTTCGACAGTAAACATTTTTAAACCTCTTTAGTGTAATATTTTATCAATTTAAATAAATAAAATTGTTCAAACTAGTGACAAACCCCCTCAAAAATATTTTTGGCATTAAAGTTTCCTAACCTCTTTGATACCCATATTGCAATATTTAATCTATCTTATCAATTAAATTAAATTAAAGATTTCAAATAGGTGGCAACCCTCCACAGAAATATTTATTTTCAGTTGTAAACCGTCTTAAAATTCCTTCTTTTGACAGTCATCTTCTTCTTATTATTTGGCGCTGAATCGCCTAAGCGATTTTGGCCGAGTTCAACAAAGCACGCCAGTCGTTTCTTTATGTCCATGTCTCGTCTTTGCCTATGCGCAAAGGTTCGTAAATCTATCGCAGAATCTTTCTCTCATACACCAACCACGGGCATGAGGAGCGACTTATAGAGTGTGATTTTTCTACGACTCCTGAATTGCCACCTCAGTCCAAAGTAGCATTTTTCGGCAAGAGTGATTCTCCATTCGATTACAAGGGTGACATTATTATTGGTTTTAATGCTGGTTCCTAAATAAACAAAGTCGTGTCTTTTTTCTAACTTGGTGTGTCTTATAGCCCTGTTATGTATGGCGACTGATAGCCGATCGGCAACCGTATATTAAAATGCGCATCACGTATGGCAACTGGCTACTGACTGTCGGCTACTAAGTCTGATAGCTCAATTTTCTGTTTCCCGCGCATGACGATTTTGTGATATGTTTACATAAATTGTTAAGGACCCTGAAAAAAAGTTGCCAATTACTTCAAAATTTGCATGTCAAAAAAGTAAATTCGGATGTTGTCTACGCTTTTCTGTATACTAAGAATAATTGCTAGACATAATACAAAGTACGATAATGGTAGCCATGGCTACTAGACCAGCAACTAGACACTAGTCGCCATACATAATAGGGCCATTAGGTGAAACTTTTTATATAAACTTTTATTATAATTACTTTTACTATGCTGTTATTTATGCTTAATCAAATAAAAAAGCTAAATTAAAAAAAAAAACTCTTCTTTTTTGAAGGTTACATTTTTTAGATCGAAAATAAAGTTTTTTCCTGGAAACTTACAGCTTAAGAACATCTGGCAACACTGGTATCAACTGAGTTGACAATGGCTATTTTGCCAGTTCGTCGCTTTTTCTTCGTAATAATGGGCAATTATCTTAATCTCAATTTGAATCTTAATCTTACTCTTAATTTTTTTTTCTAATCGTGCCCAACCACCGCCGAAATTCCCTGTCCGTCGTTTTTTCGTTTTATTGGAGTTTGGAATTTGAGTGTAATATTTTATCAATATACTACACCAACCGGTGCACAGTGATATTTGGTCCCCAATTCGTGCAAATAAATCCAAAAATAAAGTATCGATTTTAGGGATTTATTCTCTTGGGTCCAAGAAAGGTCCCGACCTTTTGCATCTGTTTGTATGATTAGTGTGAAAATGTTAGTTGACGCAGCGCTCAGAAAAGTAAAAATGTAGTGCTAAAGTTTAAAAGAATCGATTTCAATTTTTTAAAATTGGGTTTTCTTCTATAGGTCAGTTCTATATAAGGTATAATTTTAAAATTTTCTAATATGCTCAACTGATTAGTATTTAATGAAATATTCAAGTGAATTTAAAAAAAAAAAAAACAGTTTAAAGAAAAAGCCACAAGTCATATTCTCCTGGTTTCGCCAATAAAAAAATTATGTCTATCTTAAGATAATTGTATTTTAAACTGTAATACTAAATATTGAATCCGACTGTGTCCGACCTTTTGTTTAAGACGCGATTTTGTACCATATAATATTGAACGTTTTTCTGAACATGATTTTTTAAAACTTTTTTTTTCAACCAATATAGTGTAAGATATACGTAAACATGATTATATTATAATTCTATAGCATTTTTATTTTGGAATTTTAAAAACAACCTAATATACCTACTATATATAATATATATAATACTAAGTGAATTTAATAAATGTTTTTAACATTAAACACATTTCTTTTAATTTCAGGCGCCATATTTGATCGGCTATTTTGTATTTTGTTATTTTGATTTCAGATTCGAGTTTAGCGAACTCTTAAATAATATAATAATAAGCCATTTTTATTATCATTTTTAACAAAATTATTATGTTTAAGATTTTAGGTGCCATATTGGACCGACCATTTGGTTTTTTATTATTTTCCCCTCAGATTCGAATTCTGCGACCTCAAAAACCCCTAACCCTGCAAACCTGATCTCATGTGAGTATACTATTTTTTTTTAATTATGGGCACAAATTAACTTAAATAACAAAATAAAATAAAATTAAATAAATATATATGTATGTATATGTATGTAGATATGATAAAATAATAACTGAGAAGACAAATATTTCATTCAGAATATTCTATATACTTATTTCTAATTTTTCTGTTACCTGTTACGATTTTAGTATACTTTTATTAGTTGTGTTTATCTTTGCCCAAGGAAAAATGTTACGAAGAGAAAAGCCCAAATGGGTGGCGCTGGGATCGAGTTATTACTAAAAATCTTATTTATAGTCCGATTTCGGTTATATTTTATATATGTATAGGAAAACATCTCTGCAAAGCTCGAAAACGGCTGTACCGACTTTTCAAGGATGTTACAAGGATTCTAAGTGTTTGAGGGGGTCTCTGGATAGTTTCAGTTCACAATTTGACCCGCCAGGTGGGTTTATCGAACTGCCGTGTTTTCCGACTGGCCCAATGGATGTGATTTATCAATATCACTCTGCGTTAAAGCTTCATTCGGAGACATCAGGATTGAGTTGTCCAGGGGCAATCTCAAATGACCTCCGTTAAATCAACCACCAGAACTATTGCGCTCCTTGATAGAAAAATTAACTAATTTATATTTCAAATGCTTATTCGGTTAAATTACAAGGCTAAAACATGCGTAACTAGTTTTTTGTTTGCTATTTTTTGTACTTCACTATGTATGCTTTTGAGCTTAGTTGCTATTTTTTTTCAGAAGGTTTTCAAAGTTTATAGAAGATCATTCCACCTGATTTGCTTTAAGGCATAATTTTTTTTTACTTGCACCGCATGCCAAATACATTCATATAGCTACATACATATGTATGTATGTACTTATGCATGCGTATGTGCACACATAACCCTCTGAAATACCGTCAAATCAATGCCAAGCCATTTCAAATGAATATTTTTATAATGAATGAACTAATCTTTTTTTGGTTTATTAACGAGACACCGTAATAGAATACAATCCGGTTTTTTGCATTAAGCTTCGTTTGTAAATGAATAACGATCACGACAAAAAATCAAAAAAGGGGAGGGTGGATGTAGTTTCGAGTTTGCACACGAAAAAAATGTGGTTTTCGAATTTGATATATGTAAATAGGTATGTAGAACTTAAACACTTAGCTGATAATTTACTAAAGCCATATTTGGGTGGAACTAACATACATGTATGTATGTATGTACAAACAAGTATAAAATATATACATACATATGGTCATATGTACACACTATATATGGAGACATGAAGTACATATGTACATTAGGGTGCCCATCGAAAACGTTTTTATTTGTGTATTTGCTACCCCATAATTTTATTCGTTTTTATGAAAAATATTATTTCCTATTTCTGTCGATTTACGTCAGAAAATACCAAGAAAATACGATGTAAATACGATACATAAATTCAAGGATGTATTTAAGAAAAATGGCCTAACTTCGACAATTTGTATGCGAATGCAATAAATGAGGTACCAGTTTATTTGAAAATACATGTTATTTTAGGCAATTCTAAAAAACTCAAAAAAATAAGAGAAATATAAAAATCCCCAACAAGCCAAGTCCGACAATAGGTTATTATGTACCATTTTGAAGGCCTATATATCCTTTTCTCAGATCATATTCTATCTTTGAAATCGAATCAAAAATAGTCATAAATCTACAAAATCGTATTTTCTGACCTAAATCGACAGGTCGCGATCTCTAAATAATACCTTTAAAAAATCTATAAAAATAGGCAGTAATATTTCTCATAAAAACGAATAACGAAGAACCTTTTCGACGGGCACCCTAATGTACATATGTAGATGAATACTGCGCTCGTGCATATTTAAATAATAAACAAATTTTATTTGTTGTGTGATTTAACGTATTTTTGTGCCAAAAAGTGAAAACAAAGTTGTTTTTAAATAAAGAAGCATTTCTAAAGCAGAAACGATTAGCATAGCAGTGTGAAACGAATAAATACTTTCATTTTCAATAAACTTACCAAACCCCTCAAAAGTAATACTGAATATATGCTGTTAAGCTGCGAAAAATCGAGATCGCAGGTTACCTCCATCGATTGAAAAGTGTCCGCAAGTAGTTCGATATAGAAGATCAGCGCGAAAACATCAGCTACCAGGCCACTCATTTTCACAGGCGACTCTGTATTCAATCAATTACTAAAATTGAAATATCTTGCTTCTTTATTTATCTCTTCCCTTAATATTTATATCGAGTAAGAGTTTTTCTGAGTTCCTGAGTCATGATTGTCTCATTCCCTTTGGCTTACGCCAGTGGGCACCAATCTGAGATTCCTCCCAACTCCTAAGCAGTTCTACAGTATATCCTCTAGATGTTCCACAGAAAGGCTGGCTACCATGCATTGTCGTTTGGGCTCCATATCACGCGAGACAGTCAGCCCTTTCGTTGCCGTCAAACCCTTCATGCCCAGGGATCCACCACAGCGTAACTCTATTATGGGCTCCTAGGCTGTTCAGAAGAGTTTTACAATTGTCCACAAGCTTCGATGTAGTTATAAATGAGTCTAAGGCCCTTAGTGCTGCCTGACTATCCGACGTAATATTTATTCTGGGCCCGTTTGTCCTTCTTCGAAGACATTCTCGAACACAGACTTCGATTGCGAAGACTTCAGCAATGGGTATATGGTTGGATATGAGCCCATTGGCAGACTTTTCTGGAACCTTGGTCCAAGCACGCCTGCCCCAGTACGACCGTCTTGCATCTTTGATCCATCGGTATACCATACTTGGGACCCTTTGTCAATCATAGATAATATCGTCCCTTTCAGGAATTCTCACCTTGTAGGGCTTGTCAAAGGATAATTTTAGTAACATGATATCTGTGAGCTTAATATCTGAATCATCCAGAAAAGGCTTGAGAACCTCGAAGTGACCCCAAAGATCCCCACTCTTCATGTTGAGTAATTGGCCACCCACAGGGCGCTCCAGCAGGACTCCTTTTCTATAAGGATAGATAGAGGAGGAATGCCTGTAATTATACCGAGGGCAACCGATTGACAGGTGCGCATAGCTCCTATGATGACCACACAGATCAAGCGGTGTAGCTTGCTCAAGGTGTGGCACATGCACTTGCTTGCTTTGCTTTTGGCCACAAGGCCAACGCCGCATATGTGGCAACAGGTTTCACGACCGTTCTGAAAGACCAATACGCAAGTTTGGATGATATTACCCAAGTTTTACCATGTAGTCTCTGGCAGACATAAAACGCCCTTGTAGCCTTAATGGTAACATTAAGGAGATGTGAGTTCCAATTGAGCCTTTTGTCCCGAGTATCCCCTAGATACTTGGCCTCTTCTAAGAACTCAATTGCTGTCCCTGCCAAGGTGGGTTTAGTCAAGTTGACTTTCCTTCTTTTGGTAAATGGGACAACGGTGGACTTCAGCAGGTTTATTGACAATACCTTTGAAGCACACCAGTCTTCCGTTAATCTGACCAACTGACGCCAATTGGAAATGCCAAGTGAAGCCAAGTCGTTCTCCACGTGGTCTTTCCATCACAGTGGGGGCCTCCCTCTTCCTCTGCTACCACCAGCGGGTTCCGAGTTGAATACTTTAAGAGCTGGAGTATCGGAGGCCATTCGAGCGGCATGGCCAAGCAGCAGAGCTTCTGTATTTTAATTCGCTGCACTATATCTATGTCTTTGTAAATCTCATTCAGCACATCGTTCCATCGTCTACAGTACTCGCTGTCGCCAACACGTAAAGGCCCACGTTTTCTCCATATAAAAAAGTCGTCCAATATGGTTCGTATTGATTTTAATTAGTTTAATTTACTTTAATTAATATTTACGCCGACCGAGGCTGATTCCTTGAAAATAACTACCTGAATATAAATTCATTCAAAAACAAATGCATTTGATAAATTTTAATAATAACAAAAGAAAAACATAAACAAATAACTAAATAATATTACAAAAACAATCATTATAATATTACAAAATAATCATCCAAGAATCTATTCAATTATTTGTGTACAATTCAATGTAAAATAAATAGTTCATTCGAAATTACATTTCCTAGTTGTATTCATAGTAATAAATAAATAAGGTAAAGCTCGTTATCTAACAAAAATCCTGTATGTAAGTCAAAATTTCAAACTTTGTACAAAAATTAGCAAAATTCGACAGCTTTTTAAATAAATTTTCTAGAAACATTCTAAGTATGCAGCTTTGTAGCCCATTTAAATTTATTATAAATTGATTTTTGGCAACATTCTTGTGCAAGGTGTTGCTGATTTTCTGCATACAAAAAGAATTTCGAACATATTTTGTATGGAAGAATGATAAGTCCTTTATTATACTAAAATTTAAAAAAAAAATGCATACTCAAAAAAGTTCTATAAAATCTCATTAAACAGCTTCAAACTTTCATATAGGGATGTCAGTGGCAAAAATGCATCGATGTTTTTCTTTTATTCGATGCATCGAAATGTACATCGATATTTTTCGATGCATCGAAGGGCATACACCGATGCATCGATTTGCATAGGATTTTTCAGAATAATCAAAATATTTTGTCAGAAAATTTTACAAAATTTGAAATAAATTACTGCAACTGAGCTAATTATGTTTCTAACGGAACTTTTTGGAGCCGTTTCAATTGTTTGGTCAAAGTCACTTCGGTTTTTTTTTGTACAATTGAAAAACTGGAACGACGGTACAATGTACTAGAGATGTACGACTATTTACACATCGAGTGGAAAACTTACGATGCATCGAAGCAAAACATTGATATTTTCGATGTTTTTCCGACATCCCTACTTTGATGAACATTTGTTAAAATGTGTTGAATTTTTATAAATGTTATGCAAAGTTTGAAATTTTGATTTACAGGTTTAGTTTGGATAGTAGGCTAAATTTTCATAAAAAAATAAACATTTTTTAAAGAAAGAAAAATAGCCAAAACTTGCTAAAATGTGTCTTCCCTATTTGCCTATTTCGAGAACACATTTATGGCAGGATCTAATCGCTAGATATATTGGAGTTGCGAGGGTGTTTTTTAAGTATTTACATATGTACATGTGCGATTAAGCAGGCTGATCTAAAATATTTTGCTCAATTATTCCTGCTAAAGATCTATAAATTACTTACCCCTTTAAATGCAGCCGTTAGCAGGACGAATCCAGTCAGACCTTCCAATAAATACCTAACTGAACTTTTCTCGTTTATGCAGTAGTTGTGGGTCATAATTCTTAAACACATTAAAGTAAGCACAAGTGAAACGTATTGTAGAGAATTCACCTAGGGCGTTGCCAGGTGTTGTATGAAGATCAGGGAACGAAAAATCGACTCCGTCATCATAGATTGGGGATTCGGAGCAGGGCTTCAGAGCAAAGGGTTTTTTCATCGCTCCGCTCTAGCCGCGCTCCGGCATTTTATTTCGCTCCAAACTCCGCTCATAGCTCCGCTCCAGCTGCCAACAAACACCCTCTATTTATTTACTTACATATCGAGCCCTAACCGAAAGGAAGTTGAAAAAAATGCCGCTTACCTGTTTTGGCGGTTAGGTCTCAACAAAAAGAGTTATGTATGTGTTTTTTAATGACTTTTCAAGAGAGCAAAAAACTGATTCCTGGTGCCAAGAAGCAATATTTTGCAATGTATTAAAAAAATTATATTAAAAATGTGTAATTGATTTATGAAAAAAATGATATTTTTTTTTTACCATTTACGACGTGATCAACATTTGCGCCGCTTTAAAGTACATAGCTGTTTTTATACACGATTTAAATTTGCTTTTGGCGGTATGGGATCGTATGCAATTTGTACATATGTAATACTGCCGTTAGGCCTAGATGCAATAGTTGCGTTTCAAATGCTTCACGATTCGCAGGTGTTTAAACAGGAAGTCGTTCCAGGTGACCACCTTCCATAAGGTATATTAATGGAGAAAACAGCTGTTACTGCAAATCGTGAATATCGTGAAGCATCTGGAACGCAACTAATGTATAGAAGTTGAGGACTCGATTAGTCAACTGCCCTTTGCTCCTGTTATGTAATGAAAAATGGTCAGAAGCATTTTTATTGGAATTCTGTAATAAAAATTAATCCAAAGTGGGGAGTGGACACATACATATTTTGTAAAAACCATGATATTGCCAGAGATGCGAACTGTTTTTTGGCCAGCGTATTAACTTGACCGAATGCACTTTTTACTTTTGTTTGTTGTCGAATTTCATTTGCAAGCGATCAAATTAAATAGTAGAATCTATTTATATACGCTGCGTTTCTTTATACATTCCGGATAATCCCATTTCACAGCCGGAATAAACAGAATGCGTTTGAAATATACGTTAACATATCACCAGGAGCGTTCTAAAGAATAAGTAAACAAAAAAGTTTATTCCAAACGTTCAGAATGAATAAAGAAATTCAGCCATAGTGTAAGTGGTATGTGGATACTAGGGATGTTAATTTTTCCGCTTTTTACGATCCCGGGATAGGTAATTTTTTAACCTGATAAAGTTAGAAGAATGAAATTCGAGGATGTTATCGAGTTTATATAAGGCCTTAACATATAATTTTTTTAAAAAACAAATATTGCGAAATTTCAAAGATAAAATTTTAAAAGGACATTTGCAATACCTACTAGTCCTTATGTACCAAAAAATGGAATCTGAATAAATTCTACAGAATTTCCTCTTTACCTATACTTCTACTCTAAGCAACATTAACATTTCACTGCATTTTTTAAATCATTTTTGGATTACTGACGTCAAAGTGAAAAACTAAAAAAGCAATTTTACTATATTTGGCCCATGTTTTAGCGAATATATTAATTTTTGTGTGTAAAATTTATTATGTAGCTATTATGTAGCTAGACATTTATAAAAAAAATAATTATTATTAAATAAAGAAATGAGGTTTCTATTCTTGCCATCAGTGCAAATTCCAAATCCCGAGAATCCCGGGATTTTTCGGACCTAAAAAAGGCCAGCATCCTGGGATCCCGGGATTAACATTCCTAGTGTATGCATATGTATTTAGTTGGATTATAATTATTTTTTACATTGAAATCAAAGCGCACATCAGATTCGCCTGCGATCAAAAACAGTTATAAGCAAGTAAGCGTATACCCGTTTCATTCAGAGTATTTCTAGTACTGCGGGCACATAGCTGGTTTTGGCCAGTTCAAACCAAAAGATATATAAGAAAACGGCAAATGCGGTAATGTGGGCAATAGTGTTAATAAAATATGCCATAAAAAAATTCACATAACTATTTTTGTTGGCGCAGCGACGAAATGTATTATGTAGAACAGCGTATCAGCAAAATGCAGAACCGCGTATGTGAAGTTTTAGAAATCATTTTCTGGAGTGTAAAAACACCATATATGTAATACTTCTATATTGGCAGTAAGCTAACTTCTCAATGTGTAAGCATTCCGAAATCAATGCGAGACAGCCCACCATGCAAAACATGAGAAATAGGCAACAATCGTCAATGGCAACAAATTGGCGACTCACCGATTTATTGCTGTGGTGACAAATCGGCAACATCACTTCGTTCATGTCAATTTGGAATAAAAAAGTTCTCAAAAATTCCGAAACTTATGAATATGGCGTCAATAGTATTGGCCAAAAGCATCTAAATTATGCCCAAGGACAAGATTGAAAAAATAGGAAGTCTCACAGCGAGAAAANGCACCCATATTTAAAAATGGTTATCTTTTTTTATAAAGAAATTGCACTTCTGGCTAGTATATTTCAGGACGAATGGATAAGGATTGAGCCAAGAGCTTGTGTGAGCAAATCCAATTTTTGGCAGCCAATGTCAGTTACGNATCAGCAAAATGCAGAACCGCGTATGTGAAGTTTTAGAAATCATTTTCTGGAGTGTAAAAACACCATATATGTAATACTTCTATATTGGCAGTAAGCTAACTTCTCAATNTACAAATTGTTGGCCCGGCAGTCTAGTACTGTTTTTGTCAATGTATCGTGTACTTGAGTGCCGTTTTTGTATATGTATTGTGTACATGTTTATTTATAAACGTATGTGTTCCTTTTCTTTCGTACGTGTTTATTGATATATCTGTACTGTAGTGTTTTCGGACGGTACTAGCTCTTACTGCCAATATAGGAGTATTACATATATGAAAAGCACCCATATTTAAAAATGGTTATCTTTTTTTATAAAGAAATTGCACTTCTGGCTAGTATATTTCAGGACGAATGGATAAGGATTGAGCCAAGAGCTTGTGTGAGCAAATCCAATTTTTGGCAGCCAATGTCAGTTACGCGGTTTTGCAGAATGACGATACGCGGTTTTGTACTTTAAACGACGATATGTATGTACAGCTATTTATATGATCCCAATGTACTTTGTCCTGTAAATAAAATTACAGATACTAAGTGATCGTTTTTTATGACCGTTCAAATTCACGTGGCAATTATCCTTGACTCCTTTGCCCTGATTCGGAGTCTTCGCTATCTCCATAATATTTGTCACTGAAGCCACCAATTGTGCAATTTTTTTTTTTTTTTTTTAATTTGTATGGAAAGGTTGTCCCAGCCACATTTTCTCCTTGTAGTGGCGATGCTGACGCTGTGATAATAGACAATTTGAATTTGAAGTAATTTTTGAATAGCTGCTGAAAGCACAGTTAATCTAAGCTTCAAATACACTACAAGCCTCGCGATCATGTGCGCTATATTTGCATGTATGTATTCTGAATACGAGCCAAAACGAGCATTTCAAAATATGTAAAAACCTGCTTTACCTACCATTGCCAGTACGATCGCAACAACTCACCAAATTATAACCGCAAAAATACATTTGCAACTATTGTGTGCGTCCTCACATACCTTGAATGAGATGGCGATTGCGCCTTCCAACCATATACTAGCGTTCCGACGGCAGTCGGGTCTACGTAACCGGAACGGCCTAGATTCATATATACATATATGGCCAAGGATTGTCGCTCCTGTATCATTCGCCAGAACCTCTTTTGGGGAATTTGTATGCTATTACAACAACAACAACCTTCAATTATGAGTATCTTAGCAAAAATTTCAATGAGCATGTGGATGCTGCATTTTATGTAGACAATTTAATTTCAATTCTTAAACTGGATTAAAGCTTTTTAATAAACTTCGTTGGTGTTATTTTTTATGTTTTTCGAAAATGTGTTGTGTATTCATAGATTTGTATCTCTTATATGCTAACAGAACATTACCTCATATCTGGTTTAAAAGTTTTATTCACGAACTAAGCTAAAATAACTAAATAAACATTTAAATAAGTGTTATTTGTGTATGTATGTAAGTATATGATCATTTTCTATTGTATGTATTTGGTCAATTTTTAAATCGTCTTTAACACAGATAATAAAACACTACAGCATAGTTCATATTATTCACATTAGATATTTCACTTAGTTTTGTTAATTTTTACAGCTGATAGCGCACCTCGAAAATAAAAATAATAATATGAAAACAACATTCAGAATAAACCATGGTTTCATAAAAATTCAAATAAAATGACACCAATAGAAGTTAAACAAATTAATAGAATTCTAACAAATCACACTTTCTGCAAGGAGACATTATCAAAAATGAATATTTTTCCAAACCCAAATTGCGAATTTTGTAATACAATTGAAAATACTGATCATATAATTTTCAAATGTAACAAACATCACAATTCACGTGATAAATACCCAATACACAAAAATACTTCATCATTAATTGAATTTCATCAAGATACTAATGGCAAAGCATATAAATCTATCACTAATATTTTAAAGGACATTGAAATTGATTTATAATTTTATAATTTAATTTAAAATTGGAGATGCCGTTTTAAGCTTTTTTGCTGGCCAATTAATTCTTCTTAAAAAAAATTAAAAAGAAATTTTAAATTAAAAAAAAAAAAAAAAAAATATGAAAACATACAAAAATTAGTTTATAAACATGACTTTGCATACAGCGAACTATATCTAGCAAACAATTGCGCCAAGCTTAAATTGGTTTTCTGTATGCACACATATATTAATGATTAAATAATGTCCCTCGTTTAAAATTGTTTTTAATAATATTAATGTCTTTTTAGGCTGACATAAATTTTTTTCATAGATTTAAGCAATTAAAATTTGTAACTACAATAAATATTTTACAATTACTATTACTAAAAGGTAAGTGTAATTATTATGTGAAGCAAATCAGTAACTCTGCCTTAGTACCGAGTAATTTTAATAACATTATAATTATGTAAGTTGTATAAAGGCATTTCTAATGTTACTCCGCCGCGCTAACACCACATACATCTGTATGTATGGTTATGATCGATTGATTTAGATATTCAAATGCAGAGTGTAAACATATATCCAAGTACTTGTTCACGAATGTATGTACTTATAAAGGAAATACTTTTATAAACTTCGCTGTTAATTAATGTTACACTGAATACTCTTCACAATCATTATGTACAACTATCAGGATGCTGACTTTGTTTTCGTTTAGATTTTGGCTCTTTTGAGTGTTCAATAGATGGTCGCCGTGGATTGCCCAATGTTACGAGAGCACTGGCTACGGCCAAACCAGCCGACTGTCCGGCAGGCGCATGCTGCAAGCCACCTTCAGTTATGGGATTAATAATAGACATTAAACATTTAAAATGAACAAATGAAATATGTATATAAAATTACACACCTGTTGGTAAACGAACTAAAAGTGATAACACAGCAGCTCGATTGCCACTGCAGGGCTCCAGTGCTATAGGACTGGGGCAATCCTTATTTAATTCGAAAAAAAATATACATATTATTAACATTTAAGCCAATAATATAATGGCTACATATGTACATATATGAAAGATATTGGTTATTTTATCTGTGTGAGGAATGTACATACCTTTTTACGCTTTTTGGTCAGATGAGTTACGCCCTCCATGGTATGTGTTAAATCAATAGAATCTCTATTTTCAATTTCCACTACAACCTGTCCATAGAATTATAGAACAAGACGAAATGATAGTTAAGTATATTCACACATATGTATGCATAAATATGTGTTGGGATTATGACTTATTTTAGATTTAAGGCCCCATGTGCAACCCCCCATTGTCCTTAGTCTTCAGCCTTAGTGATTAATGGGGATCAAGGGGACTGATACCAGCCATAATGGAAAGCAATGGCAAAGATGCATATAGCAAAAAGGCTAGATAAATTGTACTTTTTTACTGAAGTGAATTATATTTCCAATTAATATACTAAACACACCCTAAATATACCACTAGCATCCTCCAGTTTTTTTTTGAAAAAAAAAATAAAATAAAATAAAAATTGTTGTACTATATATCGATCCTTGTGTCCTTGTGTGTGCAAGACGCCTGCACAAAATTAGCGTTAAAGCCATAACTACTAAATATACGTCACAACGTAAAAAGGGGCATTTTCAGGAAACGCGTTTAAAAAGTTTTCCGTTTAACTACTCTCACTATGCAGAAAAGTGTAGCATGAATATAATAAGTAATTCTGCATTATTAGCTGAAAAATATAATTTTTTTAGTTGTGACGTTATCATGATTAGGGCTGGCAAAAATATAAATCACCAAAATATCGTCACCTGAAATGCAAAAAGACGTAACATCACCGTAAATGAAATGGAAAAAGTCGTACCTAATATTTTAATTATTTTTTTTCATAAAATTATGTGGGGAGTTGTAGTTCGATAAAATCCATCCTATAAATCAAAAAGCGAATTTGAAATTTTTTTATTAGTTATGACTTTTTGCATTTCAGCGATGAGGTTTGTTACGTCTTAAATATGCTAAATCAATGAGGTTTTATTTAATTTTTACAATTATTTTATTCAATAATCTCGGAATAACGGCGTAAAATAACATGCTTTTTTAGTTTTATCAATCGAAAATGACCTTCTCTGGCCATTTAAAATTATTGAATAATTCGAAACACTCCTTTCCACATTCGTAGATGTAGTTGGACAAACTTAATTCTGATAGGGAGTACTTCGACAGATCTTCACTCCTAGTTGCGGAGCCAGTAAATAATATATCTTTTATATTAGCAATTGTGGTATAGCCAGAGTCTCTGTCCAAAATTCTTTTAAGTTTTTTTAAATATACCTATTTTTGTGTTAAATAACTGGTAGTGCTCTTTCACAGTTGTCACAATTTCCCAACTGTCTTTTAATGTCAAACCTTTTATTTGAAGATTTTTTATACCTACCAAGGCAAATTTATATAAGATGGTGTTACTAGATCAGCTGATTTTGTGTATGTGTTTCGCCTTACGGCTTCTTATATCAAATTGAAAAATTTTGTTTGAATTTCCACACACACACAGATTTTGACAGTTTATGCCGCCAAAGCAAAAACAAAATACATGTGAATTTTTGTTTTTGCTCTCCTGCTATCACCTTATATCAAGGCACATTAAACAGTTAGTATCAGTAGAGCAAAAACAACATTTGCGTGTATTTTGTTGTTGCTTCAGGTATCGAAAGTGTCAAAAACTGTTCTGAATTTTTTCTTCTAAATCAAAGTGTGCCATGTGAAATATAAAAAATTATAAAAAATAAAAAATTGAAATTGGAAAAAATAAAAATTGATGCAACTTTCTTTCCTAGTAAATTTGTTTGCTTCTCGAAACATTGATCCATCCTTTGCAAGGCCCAGTAATCAGCGGTCGTGCTGCCAAAAGCTGCTATTCAATCGCTTGTTTTGTATGGAAAAAGGTTTCACAAGCAAATGGATTTTAACAATTCAGAATTTTTGTGAGATTTTTGTGATACCTACCATCAACGCCTTAATGAACGCCAAATCTGTTCAGATTTCTCCAAGCTCTAGCAGTATGAATGTATACTTGTATTGTATTATCAAGGCGAATTCATACAAGGTGGTAGCAGGATTATAAAAAAAAAAAAAATGTATGGATGTGCCTTGTTTCACGAATCTATCGTCCAATTTTCGCCGAAAATTTATGAAATGTTGCCAAATATGCACGTAAGTCTAATGTATGCAAAAACTAACAAAATTGCCAAAAAATATGCAAAATAAGCTTTTTTAAGCATTTGCATTTTTTGCCAGCCCTAATCATGATATGTGAAGCAGAAATAAGAACTGAATGTGCTAATCGAAATGTAAACAATTTTGTTTCGGAACCCTATAAAACAGCTATATGTTTTCCGAATGATACACCGCAATAAAGGATTTAAAAGGTTTACATGCATATGTATAAATAAGTTAATCATAAACTATAACTTTTGAATTCAACATTACAGAATAATGTATAGAGATAATTTGCAGATTTTGTTTACCTTTAGGTTGGCATAAATTTCGTAAAAATCTATCAACAAATAAAAAAGTTATATGTAAATACATATGCACGAAAGTGTACGATGTTACATTCCTACAACGTTCTCATATTAAGTGGTCTTATTTTTATGATACGGTCTAAAGAATACATATATAAATATATTTGTACCTGTGAAAATGGACGGCTCGCCATTTGTTCCATTTCGACAAATAGTCGCTGCCTTCTGCGAAACATATCGTATTTTTGCTTGATTTTCCATAAGACAGCTGCCATAAGCAGGAGCAATAAGAAGCATGTTGAGAATGTTATGAAGAATTGTTGTAGATTAAGTTTTGGATATTGCGAAAAAGCTATTTGAATCCAAATTGGTGGTCGAAAATCATGAACAAATACATAGAATGTTGTTATGGAGCTGTTATCTTCTAGCGAATGCCCAAAAGAGTATTCCGTTTTGGGAAATCTCTGCCTGAACGTGGAGCAGTTAATACCCATAAATAGAAGCTTTTCCGGGAAGCCAGCACGTTTAACGGATATATCCATTTTTGCAGGTACACTACATGTTATTGAGAAATCAGCATCAATCTCGGGCTTTTGTGGCGAATTTCGAAAATTTATCTTCGTAAAATGTCTATCCTCTTTCTTTGATAGATTAAAGGTAAACTGATAGTCTATGGTTAATTCGTAGTAGCATGACGATTTCATTGGGTCGCCATTGTAATGATTCTGCGTATCGCATTTTTCGCAGTGATCGCCAACTATGCCTTTCGTATTGCAAAAACACTTTCCTGTATCAGATTGACAGTTTTCACCTTGACCATTACACTCACACTTTTCACAGTGACCGCCATTAATTGGATTTCCCCAATAACCTTTGCTACATTTTTCACAATGTTGACCGGTGGTAAGATTCGAACATGGTTGCTCACAATTTATATAATCAGGACAGTGAGAGTGGCCATTGCAATTACAACGTGGACAAGAAGTAAAAAACCAATGTTTTAGTTGGCACTCGTTCGAATCGTAAGGCGACAATGCTCCCCCAGCAATGCATTTCCCCAAGCCCGTATTCGAACCATCGTCACACCAACCACACGCCGGATCATCCAAGCATTGAGCACAACTGTTATAGAACCCACATTGTGCACTGGACTGTGCAGCGGTTGACTGGCCGATAGCAGTGTTTGTGGGAGGCGAACGACATTTTGCTGCGTGAGTGGTCCATTCTCTACATTGTCCGTATGGAAAGCTGGGCGTGTATGCATTTCGATCGACACACCTCTGCTCATTCTGGCACCAAATGCAGTCATCTTCAGTGCAGTTGTGACAATTTGTCAACGTGGCACACGGTTGTGGACAAATGATATCGTCTCGGGTGCGATTGAAATGTACATTATTGGAAAGATAGGGTCTGCAACGATTATGCTCGGCATCCCAACTGCAGGCCATATTTGCGGAGCAGGCGTGACAGCTGTGCAACTGTTCACAAACTGTGGTAATCATGAAATCTTCTATTTTTGGACAATTGTCGAGGTGTTTAATATTCGCACTTGGCGTGGCTGGCGGCACAAATTGTTGGTGTTGTTGTTGTTGGTGTTTCTGTTGGCTATTAGCTTCATAGAATAATGTTGTTATTGATGTGGTCTCACGACATCGCTCCCTTGCGCAAACACCATTTCCACAATAAGTACAGCCGTATGAATTCGCCACGCATGATTGGCAATTACTGAGTTCTTGACAACGTAGAACATCATTCAGTAATTCTGAAGTCATTGTGAGGCGACTTTTTGGTGGGCAAACTACATAATCGTATGGTTCTCGACCGAATATCGCTGAACGTTGTACCTGCGTTATGGGAATGCAGCGCATCTTTTGCACATCCCATATACATTTGACGCCCGGACGACCGTTGGTGCATTTTTCTTGCTTTGTATAAAAACTGCAGTAACCAGGCCTGAATCGTAACATATCATTTAATAATTGGCCGTTGAAACCGCCATAAATATAAAGTGCGTCCTCGAACACAACAGCGCTATGACCAAACCTTAAATAAGAAAACAAAGCACATTTTATATATCTGTGAGCATTTGGCAAAACAATTTAACATTCCGACATTTAATGGTTTACAACTAAATCGTTGGGTTTTCAAACAATAATTTTGATTATGGTTGTTGTCGTTGACTCGAATAATTTTGACCGTGCCGAACTGCCATCAGCGTTGACGATTTCGATAACTATTGACACACCTTCAGCATTGGCAAAATTATATTGTTGTTGACATTGACTTCATAAAAACTTTATAAAAAAACATATTTGCTCGAAGATGTGTATTAATTTCATTCAATTTGCTGGTAAGTTCTCGTCGTCGCAATATATTTACACAATACCGATTTGCACTTGAAGTCACGTCGATAACGACGTTAAAGAAAACATTACAACTTTCAAAAAATCATAAGATGTCTTTCCAAATAAAAGCTTAACAAAAATCCTTATTTTGGTTGTTAGTGTTACCGACAGAATAGGAGAATCATGTATTGTGGAACCATTTCCGTCAACCCTTGTCAAATTTCATTTTCGTTATTAATAAAACTATAACTGACGTCAAAACTTCTAATAGTCTTTATCGAGAGTTCACTGATACAGTGGAACATATAGAAGAGCCAACAGAGTCGAAATGTTTGCGAATATTTAAGATTTTTGTTATTTTCGGCATTTTCATTTGAGGTCTCGCTGTAAAGGGAACCATTTAAAGAATATTCTTTTGCAGGCATCGGTACCTACTGCCTTAAGCCGGATTTCCACTAGGCATTAAGTGACAAAAATTTCAATGGTAAAGTTGATGATTGAAAATTACCCGTGTCATGGTTGAGAAAAATACTTATGATGCCGAAGCTTTTCTAGGCATTGAAATTACAAACAATTTGTACCATTGAAAAACACTGTTATTATTAACGAAATGAATACGGATATTTTTAATGTCTAAGTTTGCTATTAACATTTGTGTAATTTATTGCCGGCTATCATGGCTCGTTTCCACATGGAGTTTTTGGTAGACCTCGTTTTTTTTTTTTGCTTCTAAGGCAGTAATAACGGAATAAAAACTGTGCAAATCTCGCCGATATCAGGTAAAAGGAAGTCTCCCATCAAGTTCTACTACGAACTATGGTATAAAAACACGCACTCTATGAATCAAATATCAAACAAAAATGCTATCGTTATTGCTAAAAATTAATGTATAATTTTTACCTGGCTAAATCAGTTTGCAAATGTTCCGGCATCTCCTGTACATGCCACGAATCACAATACACATCGTATACCAATAAATCTTGGCTATAGCACTTTGCACCGTAACTTTGTGAAGTGTCATTATGAGTATTGCCGCCAAAGACCATCATGAGTCCATGATTTATAAAGTTGGCCGTATGTAGTAAACGTGCACTTGGTGCCGCAGACAATGAGGTCCAAGTGCGAGTGGATGGCTCGTATGCGAACAATTTTGAACTAAGCACCTGACTGGACTCACTCTCCGATATAATACCGCCATAAACATAGACCTTTTCAGTTAAATAATCAAATGCTGCGCTATGGCCGAAACCCCCTTTTACCACATAACCATACGTTTCAACAATCTTCCATTCACGTGTTCCGAAATTAAACTCTTGCACTGTATTCAGGTAACCATATTGTGGAGAATGCCCGAAAATTGCAATCATATATTGGTAATTGTTTTTTTCACCGAATCCTGGCACTAAAGTCGCCGTATGACCTGCTACTCGTAATGGACCACACATAGCATACGAAGTTAAAGCAGTTGAATTACATGAATCACTCTTAACCGTTATATTTTCCCAGGTTTTGGCAGAAACATCAAATGCCCATAACTCATTTGATATACCTCGTCCTTCAATCACACCGCCGTACATGAAAATTTTATCTCCATACATAACTGTCGAGGCTCCGTATCGTTTTTCAGGTACACTACCTGCGCCATCAATATGCAAGGTTTCCCACACATTGCCATTGAAATCATAAGTCGTCATTAGCTCTCCGCGACCGTACGACTCTCCACCTATTATATGAAGGGTATCACGCCACACAGCTGCACCATGTGATGCCGTGCCTGGTGGAGGGGGTGACTGTGTTGGATAAATAGTGGACCAAACACCAAGCGCCTTGAGTTGCCCGCAATCGTTGCCGCCAAAGCCTTCATTACACATGCATCTAAAATATGTGGAAAAAAACGAGTTACAAGATACATATAATAATAATCCTCTTTTTTGAATGAATTTTATTTTAAAATTCTAACCCACATAAACTAAATATTTCATATTATACATACTTACGTATGCTCGTACGTGTGTTATTGCGGTAATATATCTTATTTTGACGCTCTGAATACATAAATATTAATTTATGTGGGCTACAATCGTTTAACCTTTTACCTTTCTTCGTCCTCTTTACATGTGCCCTGGCCTTTATCCTCCGAGCAATTATTGGGGCATGCAGCTACATCACAAGCCTCACCTTTATACAAGGTATCACAAATGCAGTCACCATCACTGCATCTTCCATGAGCAGAGCACTCAAGATCTGATAGTAAGTTATAAGAATGTGAAAGAATCGAAAAGAAATAGATTGATTACCCACCCTCTATGCTTGTAGGACAACCATCCATTTTGTATGCTAGATTGAAACCAGACATATTGTAGGCATCATCGCTAAAGAAATGAAGAAGCGCTGTCCCTGACCTTGCAATCACCTGTGGTACTCTTCGTATAGCGAAATCAGCTCTATACATAAGTCCGCTTTAAAACAAATTGATAAGCAATTTTGGTTAGTTGTTACTCTTAAACATATGTATGTATTTATTAGGGTGGGTAAATTTTTTTTTTTTGACTATGCGCTTAGTTCTAAGCAAATTTGCCGAAGAAACCATGGGTCTAAAATCAATATGGATTTTGCCAAATTGCGAAAGTACCGTTCCGAGAAAATGTGAAAATTTTCACTCTTGTGTCCTCTGATGGACGTTTTAAGAAAAAGATAAGTGCAGGAATGGATTCCTCATACCAAAAACCATTTTTAGCATGTTTTTTGTGCAAAATTTAAGCACTTCTTTACGTCACTACAGCAAAGTGCTAAGCAAACTATTTTCGCAATTTGGCAAATTCCATATTGATTTTAGACCCATGGTTTCTTCGGCAAATTTGCTTAGAATTTACACCTAGAATCTTCCTGTGCTATATGTAGGTTCATAGTCAAAAAATCTAACATATAAATTGTTCCGGCCTAGTACTTATGTATCTATGTATGACTAAAATCTTACCTAAATACTGCTAGTAGTGGGGAATCCACACTATCGCCATCGTAAATATACAGGTGATCCCAACCACATTCAGTAGCAAATTCACGCAGGTGAATACGAATTGAAGGTGTTCGCAAAGAATTTGAATGGGGATGTCGCGCGTCGATAAGCCAACTACATTTAACACTAACCGAGTAATTTCCCTGTCCATCATGAATTGTTCCAGACGGATGGTATAATCTTGAAAAAAAAATGGAAGGAAATCATTGAAAAATAAAACAGTTGCAAAAAAGTACTGAATTTCCATCTTTAAATAATAGAAACCTCAAGAGTTACATCTGTATAAATGTATAGGGGTATTCTCTGAGTCTTGCAAAGCCCTTGCACGGTGCACGGATTGCACGGTTTGCAAAGCTGTCCCATACGAAAACCGGTTTTTACCGTGCAATCCGTGCAATATGTGCACCATGCAAGGCCTTTGCAAGACTCAGAGAATACCCCTTATATATAACAAAACGCAATTCCCTATTAACATATTAAATTGTCTAGGAATGCTTTTAAGCAATTGTAAATTAATAAGCGCAACAGCAACAGCAACAGCAGCAGCGATAGCGGCAGCGACAGCGGCAGCAGCAACAAAAGTAATAAAATACAAGTAAGAAAGTCTAAGTTCGGGCGGAGCCGAACATTAAATACCCGGCGCAAGTATTAAATATATGTTTCTTCACCTTTCCGAAACCTACCGCTAGATGGTAGGCCGGGGTGTATCAATTTTGAGTAAATTGGCGTCCTTCAATTTCGAAATATTGCATTTCAGGCATTTCTGAAATTTACCGTTATATGAAAAGCGGCCGTAATTTTAGTGCGATTTCAATAATTTTCAACGTTTTGCTGTTATGTGGCAAGCATAATAAAAATACCGAGTTTGGTACATATATGTGATCATAAGTGGGCGGAGCCACGCCCATTTTCCAAAATTTTACCTTAAACGAATTTCTTGGTAAAGAATTGTTGCAAGCATCAATTTTGAATAAATTAGCTTTAATATTTACTGATTTATCGACGATTTTGTATTTCTCTAAATTACCGTTATATGGGATGTGGGCGTAGTTATTGTCCGATTTTTTAAACTTTCGGCCATTTACCAAGGAACTGTGCCCAGTTTGGAAGAAATTGGTGCAGCGGTTACCAAGATATACACATGTAACCATAAGTGGGCGTGGCTACGCCCATTTTCCAAAAATTTATAATATTCTTATATTTCGTCTGAAAATTATTGTAAATATCAATTTTGAGTGAATTATCTTCAGTAGTTACTAAAATATAGCAGTTTTCGTATTTCCGGACATTACCGTTATATGGGAAGTGGGCGTGCTTACAGTCCGATTTCGCCCATTTTCAATACCAACATACCTTGGACTAATGGAAACCTACATACCAAATTTGGTTGAGATATCTCAATTTTTGCTCGAGTTATCGTGTACACGGACGGACGGACAGACGTACAGACGGACAGACAGACATGGCTTAATCGACTTCTCTATTCATTCTGAGCATTTATGTATACATTTGTCTATATCTATCTCGATTCGTTTCGTTACAAACAACCGTTATGTGAACAAAATTAATATACCCTTGTGCACAAGTGCGCTCGGGTATAAAAATGTGTGAAATTGTACACATATGCATATGTACATACATATGTATGTCATGCACCCGGAGTTTTGGTAAAATGAGTTTTTAAAAATTTTGTTCAGTTATTTAATTTATTTTATTATAAAACATAACATTTGTATAATAGGTTAGGTCAGAAGATATGTAATAAATTAACTGACGAAGACCTGCGTGTAAAATGAACTTTTCTCTCAAAGTTTCCACTGCTGGCAAATGCAAATAAGTATTAAAATTTTAAAACTAATTAATACAACTAAAGTAAAGTCTGTGGAAAATTAACAATAAAATACTTTTTCGCGAAATCTATAAAGGACCCTTTTATTTCTCAAAAAAAAACCTGGGTAACAGTTATTCGTCGCCACGCTGTATAGGTATATGCGACTCTAAAGTAAATTCAATTCAAGAGTCGAAGAATAAAGCCAATAAGACTCACATAACAGCATAAAATAAAGCTCCGAAAGTAGGCATTTATGAGGCCAATAAGAGTCATTTAAGAGCCTCAAAAAGAGTCCAAAAATAGCCGTATATGAGGCCAATAAGAGTCCAATATGACTCATATAGAGGTTCATTTGATGTATGAATTTAAGCTCATATATGTAGGCCAACCTTCGCAGAGAGGGAAACACCCTCATACACACACATACACGCACCCGCACACAGTACTTTGCTAAGGAAGTCGATTTTGTCAAGAGGGAGCGCGAAAACTGTTTTACGAACTCGTTAAGAAATTTCTCTACGAAATATAAAAAAAAAATCTGAAAAAATTCTGCAAGAAATTCTTCATATAGCAACATTATTTCTATGCTTTACCGATTTTCTTCAGAAATTTCGTAAAAGAATCGAAGTGTGCACAGATTATTTCATTATAGAAAATTTGACCAAAAAATCGGATGAGATCTTTACGAATTCTTTAAAATTTCTCTACAATTCATAATACTCTGAAAACATGACTTGCAGGTATGTTAGAATAGATTTCAAGTGTTTTTTTTAGTTGTTACCGGTTCAGTGTTTATCTGATAAATGCAATTACACATATCTACTTAAGACAAAAAATATATGTATATTTAAATTATAAATAATTATATGGGCACGTTACAGGCTAACCTAATATTCGCGGCTTGCGTTTTTATACGCACGCAGTCGAATTGGTTTTTTTTTTGCGTCACCCGAAAATTGGCTTGCGTGCGTTTGCATTTGATTTCATTAAGCGAAACGTCCAATCAAAATCTCACGCAGAACAAAAATTGGAAATTGAGTTAGCTTCATACGCACGCCGTTCAATTTCGGTTGGTCCCATACAAGTTGTATGTGCATGAGAAATTGTTGACAGTAAATTGGCGGCGTGCGTAAATATTAGGATAGCCTGTTACAACTTGATGTCACCAAGGCGAATTAATATAAGGTGATAGCAGGAGTACAAAAACAAACATTTACATGTATTTTGTTTTTGCTTTGGCTGCATAAACTGTCAAAATTTGTAAGAGTGTGTGTAGAAATTCAAACAAAATTTTTCAATTTGATATCAGAAGCCGTGCGGCGAAACACATACACAAAATCAGCTGAGCTAGTAACACCACCTTATATAAATTCGCCTTGGATGTCACCTTACTATAAAAAATGTGTTCAACAAATCTGCTTGCTTGGGTAGGCGACCCTTTTACAGATAGCAGGTGGGAAAGGTATATACGTTAAAATGTTAGTTACTTTCATTGAAGTCGAAGCGGTGGTTTTTAGATACAAATGTTTTACAGAATATTATTTAAAATCAGTATTGTATATCGCCAGATGCTATCCGTTGGCGGTGACGTCCACCAGACGGTTTAAAGTTCACGTAATCAATAGCTCTGATCCAGTACTCCACGAACTTACAGGATTTTACACGAACTTGCAGGAAGTTGCAGGAAAAATGTTCCCGTACTCCAAAATCCTCCAAAATCCTGTAAATGAGATCGACTTTTGGAGAGTTGTGTAGAGAATGAAGTTGCAAGATTTTACCCGAACTTTTTCTTCTGGTAAAATCATGAAAAGTGTCAAGCAATCACTGGTTGACGTTTTTACAGGAAAAATGGTTTTTTGTTCCCGTACGTTTTGTTGTTACTGACTTTTTACTCGCACTTCAGAGAGTAATTTTGCTGTTTGACAGTTTTACAGGATTTTTCACGAAAAGTATTGGATCAGAGCTAATATTTATTGTCATCCTATTACTTTGAATCAAACGCGTAGATACATACATGGCGTATGAGTAACAAATAAACGAATCACTAAATTTTACAGTCTGTTTTTTTAGTGAAGTAAGGTATCCACACACCTATGCGATTCTGTCGGTGCGAATCTGTCCCGACAAAAATTACAACAATGCCACACACTTATACGATTTTGCTGCAGCGATTTATTCGAACCTGTGAATACAGGTCTTCTTTTCGTCGTGCCGAAATCGTAGACTGATGCGTTTTCAGAAACATAAAGGTCAATACTCGGATTATTCCTGATAATATAAAAGTCTCGAACGTTCCATATTTAAATTGGGCGCCACTTGTATCAACACACGTCGAGCGCACGTTTTGTACATTCAAGGTTGTGTTAAAGCCTGTTTTGTTACAAAAAATTAAATTGATAATGAATTAAATCTATGGATAAACAAAGAAGTAATAAGTAAGTGGTCATATGAAAATGCGCAAAGATTTTTTGTATGGAAAATGAGCAGGAAAGAATGTTACTCATACGCCATGCACACGCATGAAAATATCTCGAAAACTTATCCATAGAATAAAAAATTAACTCGATTTTCGGAATCAGCGAGCAATGCTATACAATAATTGGATATGTAGTGGCGTGTGTTGAACATTTTTCCTGTAGAACAGTGTTATTTTTCAGTTTTTGTCTTTTTTTAGTGCTTTCTTTTGCCTTTTTTGCTATTTCTAGTGCCTTTTCCTGCCTATTTCGCTATTTTATTTTGCCTTTTCCAGCCTATTTCGTTTTTTTTTATAGGTTTTTAGGTCTTAAAAATCCGTTCCCTGCATATAACACTATTTATTACCTAAATTTCATTAATACGAAAATAAGACAGGTTTGGCGGCTCTGGGATCCTATACCATTATGTTATGAATTGTGGATTGTTCATTAGTCAATTGTTAATTTTTGAAATAAATGCATTAAAATAATGTCGTGGTTATTCATTTCCAGAATAATTAATTACCTACGTATTAATATCAAATAATTAAAGATTTCAAACTATACAGTCTGTTGATTCCCAGCCAGTAGTGGGTTTCAAATTTAAATTGTAAAACGCGAACTATTTCGAACAAGGAAACCAAGTAAAATACATAGTACACTATACGAATATGTAAACCAGGTTATGAGGAAATGTGAGGTGATTGAGTTACTGTCATAGTTGCGATTTTTTCCATAGACTTTTTTCTTAAATTTGCCATAATAATTAATGAGTTTATAAAAAAATATTCTGGTACGAAAACGTGATATAATAAAATGTAGAATCAAAACCCATCATTCTTTTTTCAATATTAATTGGTATTTTTTTGATGTCTCTTAAGTCCCACAGTCTAATTTCAGCCCACTGTGTGCCAGCTAGAAGTGTCTGACAATACTTAATATTACTTTTAAACTATTAATATTTAATATTCTTTAAAATATACATATCGCACCCCTAGATCTAAAATGAGCTAACTCAAAATTCAGCTTCAACGCAATTAATACACAGTTATAACAGTAGTTTTTTAGTTAATGAAGAAAAAATATTTACATTAATTGGATGAGTCCTATGAATTGATTTATTCGAAAAAGTCGCCCTAATTTTTTTTTAGTTGATTGCACTTTAGATCTTGGTGTGCGATATGTACATACAGACA